>NW_006289393.1:19225-33695 GCF_000327345.1 Myotis davidii | reverse complement strand
AGCACACACCATCTTAACATACACTTACTCATTCAATCCTGTTGATTGAGGTTAATAGAAATGGAGTAGATGTTGGCACAGCCATGCTTACCCAGAGAGGGTGTCCCTGTAAATTATAGCCCCTTGGGTGTGTCCTGGCTGAGAATAGGCTGAACTGTAGTCCACAATTTTGAACCTTGATACTATAATTATACACAGTCCTTTGGTACATATGTATTTACTAGTACAGGCCCATAGCCGACCTCTTGTAAGCACTCCTTTGTGTACAGTACATCTGAGTTCCTTAGAATACCAGGTATTGAGAATATTTAATAAAGACTGGTTGGTTGAGTAATTAACATTAAAAAGCATGGATACTGCCATTAACTTAAATTATATCACCATGGTTGGCATAGTTAAGTATACAGAGATAGTGAAACACATACATACACACCTTTGTTCATTTAGTAAAAGTAGGAAGGATGTCTCAATCATTTTGCTTTTCCCCTAGTGTCTAGGGAAATAGTTTTGCTATGATCTGTACGTTATAATAACTGGATAAATGGATGAATAAGTGAATGAATAAAGTATACAATATCCACCTTGCTAATAGTCATAGATACTATTCATTAAGTACTAACTGTGGGCTGGCCATTGAGCTAAATCCTTATCATCATTTCTTCATTTAATCCTTACAATGATTATATATAAGCAGGTTTTTAAAATATTATAAATGAAAAAATAGGGTTTAGAAAAGTGAAATAAGCAGTCCACTGTTATATAATTGCTAAATAGCAGATTCAGGATTCAAACCCAAATCTAATCCCAAAGCCATCAGTCTTTACTAAGCAATACCAAAAAATAAAACACCCTTTGGATGAAAAGATGTTGAAATTTCTCCAATAAAATATTCCCATCCAATGACTTGATTGTCACTGAAAATAAACTATAAAGTCAGCATATTATGCAGGAGCAGAAGTTAAAGATGTCATTAGCAAAATTAATGGGGGCATTAAAGGCATTCAGAGTAGAACTTGGCAGGTTTAAGCACATGCCCTAGAGAAGTTAAAACACTCACATTTAAAAAACGTAATCAGAAGTTAGAGATAACCTTGAAAAACAGTAGACAATTGGAAATTGTTACAAAAATGGGAAGTTGCTTCTTGGCCACAACTTCTATTTATTGTAGATAAAAAGTAATAACTGAACACTTTTTATTATATACAAGCTCAAAACTCCAGGTTCATTCATCCAACAGAACCTTTCCTATGTGACCAAGGCACTGTTGGGTGAAAAGGAAGTAAACAGTTTGCAGGCTTAAGCGCCCCTCACAAGGATTTCATCATCCACCGAAGAGCTGAGGCGTGTACGCACGGCTGGAAGAGAATGCCGGTCAAGTGAGGCCAAGCCGGTGGGTCCTGCCAGCCAGCTAGGAACTGTGGACCGATGGCTGTCACATGGGAGCTTTGGAGCAGCAAAGGGTTAAGAGGTTGCTCTATGCCCAGGCTTCATACACCACCACACTCCGCATGCTCACCACAGAGAAAAAGAGATGTGGTAACCAGAGTCCTTCCTGAGATAAGATAAAAAGCTTAAATAAATTAATCAGAATTGTTCTGAATGTGATAAGATAAGAGGTTTAGATGACAGCGAGTGAGGCAGCTGCTGAATAAGAAGAGATGAACATATTTCTCCAGTAGGCAGCTTGTTTAATGGAAAGGGAAGTATGCTAATTAGATCAAAAGTTGAGTGTTGTGTGTGTGTGTGTGTGTGTGTGTTAAAGCAAAAAAACCCTAAGCTGCCTGGCAGAGGATTAATGAGGTGTTGTGATGGAGGTTTTAAGTTTACTTTAAATTTCCCCATTTTTTCCTAACTGGAGAAATATATTTATCTTGCAAAATTTATAAAAGTTGCAAGTCAAAATAAAGTTCCCTCTCGCCACCTCCTGTCAAAATTTGATCTTGATACAAATAATCCTGTATAATAAAAGCCTAATATGCAAATTGTCCCCTGGGAGTTTGACCACTCACTATGATGTGCGCTGATCACCAGGGGGCAGCATGGAACATGGTGAGCGTCTGCGATGTGGCACTGGCAGCGGGCAGCAGTGGAGGCGCTGCCAGCCCTGATGGGCCCTGATGAGAGCGGGACCACAGCCGGATGGTGAAGCAGGTGAGCAGGTGGTGCATGGCCAAGGCCGGAGCGAGCAGGGGCCAGATTGCCCTGCCTATCACCCCGCAGATGATGACTAGTGGTGGCTGCAGTGAGGGGCGGGACTGCTGCTCGGCTCCCAGGCACCGAGGGAGCTGGGTGGGGGACCTGGCCTAATCATTCACCCTGCAGGCAGGATGGTGGAGCAGGTGAGGGTATGGCACCAGGCCACGGTGGGTTGCCAGACAGGGCTGCGGGGCTGCGAGGCTAGGGGCGTGAGCTGGGGCCCCAATCCCCGCAGGCCACCCCAAGGGACCCCACCCAGGCAGGAATTCATGCACCAGACCTCTAGTAATAATAATAATAAGCATGGCAGCAATTATAATATGAACTCCCTTTTACTAAGCAGTCGCTATAATAGACATTATTAATTCATTCAGCAAATGTTTTGTGAGCAACTACTAAGAGCCAAGGACTAGGAAGACGACAATGACCTCAAAGAATTCATAATCACCTCCGTCCAAGGCTTGCATCATTTCCATCATAAACTGATAAGGAAAGCCAGACTCAGTAAAACAAAGCAACACAGCCAAGGTTGCTGTGAGGTGAGTGGTGGCACTGGAATTCAAATCTCGGTCTGTTTGTCTTCCAAGGCTGACCCTCCTTTCACTGCTAGCCAATTGCTTTCAAGTCATTTATTTTAAAAGCAGAAGTCTTTTAAAATATTTTTAATAAAAATGAAAGAAAATTATCGCATAATAGCTCAGTGCAGAAGAAAGATAAAGGTGGAAGCATTTTGATTCATTCAGTGGCCTTCCTATAAAATAAATTTGTTTCTATCAAGAGGACTGGATGGAATTGCTTAAGGATTCATATCTCAAAGGCCCAAGTCATCTGTTGATAAACAACTTTAGGGAAGTGGCCAAGCGTTAATATTGATAGAGATAATCAAGACGAGTGTATTCCCATCCTGAAAGTGCCATGGAATTAGATTCCTGTTTCCCTCCCACAAACCCTAAATTCACTGGTGCTCTGAAATCTGGAGTCAGTCGTTAAAATCTCCCCTGGTGATCGATGATCTGCTTGACTTGAGAAGCAGTTCCAGCACAAGGCTGATCTGTTTAGTGATTTTTCTTCACCATTCTATCTTCTAGCCTTCCTCCCAATATGGAAATGTTTGACCGGTGACCAATAGGGCCACTTCATGGAAGCCCAGCAGTTGTGAATTATCATCCTGAAATGCCTTGCTTTCTTCCTTATATAGGACTTCATTTCTACCTACCCTGCAGTTACAAGCCACGTATTCCTTTCTAGAATGATGCAGGTCTGTTATTCCCAGCGCCAGTCTAAAATTCGCCCCTTAGTAACTGCTTTAATTTCTCATTCTTGTGAAATTTAATACTTTCTTCCAGGTAATACCACGCCGATTTGTCTCAGCACCTAGGCTTCTCTTTCTGCTGGCTATGTCCTGGCAAAACTCTATGTTCCCCTCCGCGTGCCCTACCAATCAGTCTCCTTAGATCAATCCTAACTCTGTGATTGCTTATGCAGCAATCATTTTTAAAATTCCCCCATGAGCCATCAACCAATGTCTGCTTATTTCTAGTCATGGAAAGAGCCTGGCCATTGTGAAAGAGTAATAATGATTTTTTTAAAAAAATATTTCTCCAGATTTTTAACTAAAACTAGCTATCTTATACTTTCTGCCCTTTTGGTTCTTCCCTCCAGAATAGTCTTTTTCTTTTTTTAATCCTCACCCGAGGATATTTTTACATTGATTTTTAGAGGGAGTAGAAGAGAGAGGGAAAGACAGAAATATCGATGTGAGGGAAACACATGGATTGGGTACCTCCTGCACGAACCTCAACCAGGGCCCCAACTGGGGAGAAGCCTGCAACCGAGGTAAGTGACCTTGACCTAAATTGAACCTGGGACCCTTCAGCTCACAGGCCATCACTCTATCCACTAAGCCAAACTGACTAGGACCAGAATAGTGCTTTTCAATGTGGTCCCCAGACCAGCAGTATCAGCATTACCGGGGAACTCATTAGACATGAAAATTCTGCGCCCTCCCCCCCCACCCCCCCGCTACAGATTTACTGAATAGAAACACTGGGGTCAGGGCTCAGCACTCTGTATTTTTACAAACCCTCAGATGATTCTGATATACTCAAGTTTGAGGACTCCTGCATCAGAAAGCAAGACCCTTCCTGGACCAGCTTTCTTGGACACATTTAGCTTGATCTGGAGTTTTTAGTCACACTGATGCTACAATCTGCTGGTCTGATTCTCAAAAGACACTTGACTCTTTCCGGTATAGTTTATCTCTTGGTTGAAGGGCCTATCATTGGTTATACCCCTTTTGAGGGGTAGAAGCAAGTGTAGTTTTCAGTTTTTAAATTTCTAACTATAGAAATTATAACTAAGGTTTTCCCAGGGATAAAAATGTTTTTAGGCAAAGCTTGACAACCACTGGCCAGTTATGGAAAGCAGCCAATATATTTCTAGCATAAACACAAAATATTAGAACTTGATACTTAGTGTGTCCTGTAAATATTTAACTGATAAATGGTTTGGAAAACATGAGAGATATAATGGTTAGTTGTGGTCAACATCAAGCTTGGTTAATCAGGACTTCATGGGGGACATGAAAATTATGTTGAACTCTGACAGATGGTAGAAATACAATTTTTCATGAAGAAATAGGGATATGGACAAGGTTGAAGGCCATGTTGAAGGCAGATGTTGAGATAATAAAGGCGGATTAGTATAGTGAGTCAGAACACTGATTTTGAAATAAAAATGCCCTGCCACTTCCCCTGCCATTTGCAAGTTGTGTGACTGGGTTTCACATCTGTAAGATGGGCGTCACAGGGGTACCTCCAGGTGGTGAGCAGAATTCTAAGATGGCCTCAAGATTTCTGCCCGATGGTGTGCATGCCTCTCCCCTTGAATGTTGGATGGCACCAGTGAACATAATGGGCTACCACTCCTGCAATTGAGTTATGAACCAGTTGCCTTGGAGTCCATCAAAGAGAAATAATCCTGCGTGAGCCTGACATAGTCAGGTAAGCCTCGTCAGGAAGAAGGGGAAGGCTCAGAGAGACCCTCCTACTCTACCGCGGCCTTGGAAGAAATAAAACAGACCATGAAACAGAGCCACAGCACAAGAACCTGAGAGTGACCTCTTGGAGCTGAAAGTAGTCCCCAGCTGAGAGCTAGGAAGAAAGCAGGGCCTTGGGCATCTTGCTGAAAGGAATGGAACGCCACCGACAAGCAGTGAACTTGGAAGAGGAACTCTGATGTATTGCGCCTTGGTTTCAGTGTGTGAGATCCAGAGCAGAGGACCCAGGTAACCTGGACCTAGACCTCTGACCACAGAAACTGTAAGAGAATAAAGTTGTGTTGTTTTAATCCACTAAGTTTATGACACTTTCTATAGAATTATTGGCAATAGAAAACTAATGTATTGTCTCAATGGGTTGTAACAAAAAGATGTTTCCAAAGTATTTATCATAGTGCTTAATAGATAGTAAATGCTTAATAAACCCTAACTTAAAAACATGAGATATGGTTTTGGATGACCAGATTTGAGAAAATAAGTCAATGAGAGGTGAGGGCCCTGTCAAGAAAGAGGAAGTTAGGTGTTGTTTTGTGAGGGAGTATGGTTAGTGATGCAGGTATGGCCAGAGGGAGAAGGTCTCTAGCCTCGTGCGCTTTGGGGGCCATTTGGGAACACCGGAGAGATGTATCAATGCCTGGTGGCAGGGGAACTGAGGCACCAGTGGAAGAAGTCTCTGGTGAGATAGAAACGAAGGATCTCTGCAAGGCCACACTCACTGGGCCAGGGAGAGATTTTTCCTGTTGGGAAGATGGAATCTTGTACATGGGTCATTGTACCAACTTTGAGCCTTGGCCGTGAAGCACTCAGTAGAAAGTGCTTCTTGATCAGCTGAGCACTGAGGCAGAGTCTCTCTCTCAGACTCACCCAAGGTGCTATCCACTGACTGATGCCTTCTCCCTGCTCCACTAACAAAAGCCTAACTTGACACCTGGGTGTGTCTGTGCCCCAAACTCACCTTACCAATCAAATGAACCCCAACATCTGCTCTCTGACCACCATCTTTTTAAGGACCTGGTCCTTAACTCACCCCATCCAAACCTTACCAGTAACCCCAGTTGATTTTGACCCCTATCTGAACAACTCCAAGCATATTCCAACACTTCCCTAGCCCTACCTGATTGGGTTCTTGTTAACCTGACTCAACAGGGCCCTTTCCAAAAGAGAACACATTTTTAGGAATTAATTGAACACAATGAATTGGTGGCAAGCTTTAAGATGACTTGAACTTAGGAGAATCTAAAGACTAAAATGTCAAACTTACTGAGAGCAACTGACATGCAAAGTACTAGATCAGATATTATGGAGATTCAGAGAGCTGAATTCATCTTCATCTACCCTATCTGGGAAATAAAATAGAGCACACAAAATTAACAACACAAATCATACATGATAACTTAATATGGCAAAACAAGAGATGTTTACAAGAGAACACATGGCTGATTACCAGGTAGATGGTCAGGACAGTAACTGCCACACAAATTCAAAAAGGACCAAATTGCTGTGGGCTTTTGAAAAAAGGAAATGTCATGGAGAAAAAGGAAATGTTTGTTCTGTATGTTAAAGTATAGGTAATATTATGGGCTGAATTGTGCCCTGCCCACCCTCCCCTCCCCCCGAATGTTGAAGTCCTAACCCCCAATACTTTAGAATGTGATTATGTTTTGATATAGGATGGGTCTTTAAAGAGGTAATTAAGCTCAAGTGAGGTCATTAGAGTAGGGTCTAATCTGATACAACTGGTGTCCCCATAAGAAGAGGTCATTAGGGCACAGACAGAGAAAGAATACCATATGAGGACACAGAGAGAATATGACTGTCTACATGCCAGAGGCCTCAGAGGAAACCAGTCCTGCTGATACCTTGATCTTGGACTTCCAACCTCCCGAGTTTTGAGAAAATAAATTTCTGTTGTTCAAGTCCCCTGTCTATGATGCTTTGTTATAGCAGCCCTAGCACATTAAGACAAGCAATACCTGGTATCATTTGTCTTTGGATGCAGGGGAATTAATTGATTGTATAAGACAAGAAGGAAATAAAAGGGGCAATAGAAGAGATTGATAAAAACAAGAAGATAAATTTCATGAAATGATGTAGATAAAAATAAATGATTAAGAAAAAGTGATTGCCACAATAAACTTTTGTTGAGGAAAGAGTACCAAGCTTACTTACTCCAGCAGAGATACCCTTGTTTTGAGTCAATGGGGGAGAAAATTCTATGAGCTCAATGACAAAGAGGCAAGGAAGAAGTGAAAAGAAAGAACTTCCAGGGAAATCTATGAAGGTAAAGCCCAAAGGAAATGAGAAGCACCATGAAGAGCCTAAATTATTGAAATATAGAAAGGGAAGTAACGAGTCCTGGGATTAAAGGAAGTAAAAAAAATTAAGAATCGAAGGAAGTAAAAGAGTTTGAATGAAGCCAAGAGGAGCTAAAAATAAACCATTAAACATAAGGGTCAAATATTATGTAAACCAGAAACAGGCCATTGAGATAGCATTAGATCATTAACCCCTTCCCCAACAATTTTTTTGTTAAAAACGTTTCTTTTTCAGACTAATTTTTTTATTTTGGTTCTATATAGTATTTTTGATGCTGGTTATGAAAACAGTTTGTAACTTGTCTTCCTATAAACCATATTTTTTTACCATATTTTTTCAGTATACTCGTTGACGACTGAAAAAGAACATTTTGTGAAAACGAGTATACACGTTTCTGCCGGGGAAGGGGTTAAAGGCTAGAATCGCAATTTACAGGGATCAGAAAAGAAAGAAACAGGGTATAATTTTAAAACAAGAAACAAAGTAAGATGGGAACAAAGACTGGGATTGGGCATGTACTTTTAAAACCTTTTCTGAATCCTCTGTGCAAGTAATTGCCCAATTTTGCACCATTCGAAACCAACCAAAATAATAAAATAACTATGAATGGAGGAAATATAGTAATACATTTCTCTTTGTCTATGTTGAATAGGTTAGATGTAATTTACCCAAGGTGGAGCTTATGGACAAGCTGGTCATCACACAGCCCCTTTTGGGGAAACCACACAGCCTGTGGCTCCTATTAAGAGGGTCATCACCACGTGGCCTCTGCTAACCTTCCCTAAACCCTCAATCCCCAGTTCTCCCACTTCAGCTGACCAAAACTATGAATGAGCATGCAACCCCAAGGCAACCAGTTTTTAGATGGGTTTATGGCTTATGAGGAGGTTGGCATAGAGCCTCTATTCAAATAGGGATATTGTTGGGTTTGCAGATACCAACTCCTAGACATCTGACATAGAACTGACAAATTGTGAATAAATTGAAAGCTTTGAGTTATTAGAAAAGTTGAGGAAGCAGATACGAACAAGCAGAAGTCAAGGTAAGCTGAAATCAAAAGGTATTCATAGGAGAGTTGGGAAGTTGGTGACTAGAAATAGGAATGGTAGCTGCGCAGATGAAAGGGTGCTGAGTCATTGCAGTTATGGGATCCCTGACCTTGCCAAGGCACAGAGGTGACTCAGATCAGTGACTCTTCACTGCAGGCCTCTAGTTCCTGAGTGATTGCCAGTGTCCCTGCGGCCCAGCTCCATAGCTTTCCCTGCATCCCCAGGAGGTTCCTACAGCCCTCATTTCCACACGTATCCTCACAATACCCCTACTTCCATCACCCAAATGAACCATTGCTCTTTGTAGTGAAAGGATACTGACAAACATCTCAATAATAATATTGGCTAACAACCATTTAACACGTATTATGTGACAAGCACTGGGCTGTTAACTTTACATGCTCAAACTTATTTAATTTTCTCAACAATCTTTGAGGCTCTATTCATATTCTCACCAATTTATATGCAGAGAAATCTCACTTACTAGCAGAGAGGTTACCTCACTTATTCAAGGTTACTACACAGCTATTCTGTAGCAAAGCTGGTTCTGAATCCACATCTTTAGAGCCCAAACACATAATTATATTTAACTCCTGTTAAGTTACTCATTTTGGACTAGATAGTGGGAGTCAACTACTCCAACTCATAAAATTTGAAATGTGATGATCAGAAAGAACTAATAGAATAGGGGAAAAAAGATTCTTACCATGAATATCATGTGCTACAAAATAAAACAATCTTGATGAAATTTAATAACGTAAGTTCTAAAAAGTTTCCCCAAAGGAAGAAATGCTGAATGGACATTAATTAGTAATTTCAGATGCATAATATGCCAAATGTATTAGTTTATTTTAATAAGTGTTTAAGAAAAATAAGTATTTTTTTCTAATTTTAGTATAACGTTGATTTCCCTAATTTTTCTCACAAAGTCTTAAGCTTAACAATTAATTCTGTACAAAGAGGTTTTCAGAAACCAAACATGGATGTATGAGAGACCGCTTTGCATTAAAGAAAGAGAAGTGAAACTGTAGCGTTTACAAATTTTATATGCAAGAAAAAAAGCTGTGAAATACGAAGTGCAAGATTCCAACTCTTTTAATTAAGCTTAAGTAATAACTAAGATTTATTTTTCAAAATTGGAAAATTTAGCAGAGGTATGTGGAGAATATATCTATTTGAAATGAATAATAATGTTGAACATGTGTTAGCTCCAGGAGGGCATAGATTTTGTAGTTTTTTTCACTGCTGGATTCTCAGAAGCTAGAATAGCTTCTACTTTATAGTAGGTGTGCAATAAAATCTGGAAACTAAAATGAATAAGTGCCCCAAACTCAAAAGACCGAGATTTTTCTCTGAATTCAATCTCTAAATGATACATGAATTTTAGCAAGTCATTTAAAAAGGTGTAAGTTCTATTTAATTCTTGGTTTGTGAGATTTTTGCTTATTTATTTATTTAAAAAAGATATTATAAGAAGATGGGGTTTGTCCTACCAAATATCAAATTTAACAACATGGCACTGTTTTAGGACTAGAAAATAGAACAGACTAGAAAATTTAGAGACAGATTCTTTCTGTGTGTGTGTGTGTGTGTGTGTGTTCACAAAGGTAACACACAAGATCAATATATAAAATAAAATGAATTGGTTTGGAACACTGGCTATTGTTTAAGAGAAAAAATGTTAATTTCCTCTCACACCATATACTAAGCTAAATCCTGATAGATCAAGGACCCAAACATCTATAATAATAAAAGTATAATATGCTAATTAGACCCGATGTCCTTCCGGATGACCTTCCAGATGAAGCTGTGGCTGTGAGGGAAGTCCGGGTTCCTGGTGCCTATCGGTGGTCAGAGGTAAGCCCAGGTCCTGGGTGCCAGAAGGAAACCAGTGCCAGCAGCTGGGTAAGGAAGGCCTACTCTTGCACGAATTTCATGCATCAGACCTCTAGTTTTTTAATAAAAATGAAAATTATAAAACTACCAGGAATAAAATTTACAGAAATGTGAATTACCTTAGGGTGATAAAATTCTTTCAAAAGTAACATTAAATTTATAACTATAAAAACTATTAAAATGTAAACAATTATAATTGCTTCACATTTAAAAGTACTATACACAAAGTTGGGCGGTAAATGGCAATAAAGGAAATAATAATTATAACAGAAAAAAAAGAGTCATTATGCATAATGTAGAGTGCTATAAATCAATAAGCATTACAAATAACATATAACACAGCAGGAGAACAGAAAAATGGAATAAACAGGAAATTTAGAAAAACAATTATACAAATGGCTAATACACATATTAATATATGTGTATGGTAAATACATAAATGGCCAATAAACATGAACATTCATTGATCATTAGTATAAATTAATATACTAATGTGTGTGTGTGTGTGTGTGTGTGTGTGTGTGTGGAAGCCATCTTGGCAACATGTCTTGGCAACATGTCTAAATAGAATTAACAAAATTAAAAATAAAAAGTAGAGGAGAGAGTACTGGTTTTGAAGTTAAACAGAACTGAGGCTGATACTTCCCTCTGCTATTTACTGGCTGTGTGACCTTAAGCACGTTGCTTAGCCTATCTGAGCCACAGAATGTGCACTGAAAAGAAGAGGGTAATAAAAGTGCCTCTGAGACTTAAGGGAGAACTGAGAAAATGCATGTACAGAGCAAGGCACTTAGCAGGGACTCAATAAATATCAGTTTCTCCTTAATTTATTCACTAGAGGCCCGATGCACGAAATTTGTGCAAGAGTAGGCCTTCCTTCCCCCTGCTGCTGGTACTGGCTTCCCTCTGGCACCTGGGACCCGGGCTTCCCTCCAGCTGCTGTCAAGCATCTGGGACCCTGGCTTTCCTCACTGCCCTGGCTTCGTCTGGAAGGTTGTCCGGAAGGACGTCCAGCCTAATTAGCATATAACACTTTTATTAGCATAGATTTTTAAAGTTTCTCCTCCTCTAATTCTCCTGTCCTTCTTGCCCCCTACTCCAGATTCCCTGCCAGTTTTGATTAGACTGAAGAATGATTTAAGGCAGGAAAACAAAGTCACAATTTGGTTAAGGCATTTGTATGTAACCAGTACTTTCATGGAAAGCAGCAAAGCAAAGTGTTACAGTGAGTGAAGAAAACAGAGCAGAAAGAGCAAACTGCAAGTAAAAATTCGGCAGCAACAAGAAGATGAAAAGGAAAAATCAAACAAGAATGAGAGTAACATCAAACCCAAAACTACAAAGAAAACATAAAAAAGTGAATATGTAATTATACACTTTGGAGAGCACGAATGCTTTGCTCCTACATTCTAGCCCTACCATACCCCTTTGTCTTCTACTCAAACCCTAGACCCACACTAGAAAAGCAACCAACTTTAAACTTTTAATAGCTACAGTTCTAAAAATTTTTTCTGGGCGGTTACTTCCCTATCTCTCAATAATACAGTCATATTGCCACTTCTTTATTTATCAAGCAGATGGGCAATCTGTGAACTTCCGACTTCCTTCCCATTCTGATAGATGAGAGCTTAGTTCACTTACACGTCCCCACTCTCAATATGAATGCTCATTTTTAATTCCTCTATTGTAATTTTAGGTAATGCACTAACTTCAGTTCCTTTTCATAACTTTTAAAATACATGTACTTTTGTTTCCTGCTGTTTTCTATAAGATTTCAATGAAAAAGTCCAAATAACCAGCACAATGCAATAAGAAGTTTTAAAAATGACATTTAAAAAAATTGTGAATTAGTTCATCACACAGATAATACTAGAGATTAATGTAAGAACATATGTGCCCTAACCAGTTTGGCTCAGTGGATAGAGCGTCAGCCTGGAGACTGAAAGGTCCCAGGTTCGATTCCAGTCAAGGGCATGTACCTTGGTTTCGGGCACATCCCCAGTAGGCGGTGTGCAGGAGGCAGCTGATCGATGTTTCTCTCTCATCCCTGTTTCTAACTCTCTAACCCTCTCCTTTCCTCTCTGTAAAATATCAATAAAATATATTTTTTAAAAAAGAACATATGCATTCACCACCTAGCTTATCAAATTTTAACATTATAACATATTTGCTCCCCCTTTTAAAAACACATTGCCAATCCGTTGAGGGCTCTTATACTAATTACTGACTCTCTCTCCCACACTAGCATTGATGATTATATCAAAACCTCTTATTAATTCAGTGGTTATTATTCTAACCCAGTATGTATTTTTGACACATACTTTGGCACCCATATATATCATATATTAATAATGACACTTTCAAAAGTAAAATGAAAGCTACTAGGATTGAGGAGCACTAATATTCCTAAATTCTAAGGTTTTGAGGTAAATCTTACTACAAATGATTTCCAGGAACATGACTCACAAGACAAAATATACCATTAATGGGTAAAAAAAAATAATAGCTTGGTAGCTTAAGAGGAATTATGGGGCACACCAAAGTAGAGAATCAGGAAGGTGATTTTTAATTTTGCATCAAGACCGATTTAAGATTGAGCCTCCATGCGAATGAAGGGCTGAAACTGAAGAGGACATTCCCAGCAGAGTCCCCTCACTACCTTCACGGGCGGGTAGAAAGAGTATCAGGGACAAGCAACAAGTCTGGTCTTTATGGTGCTTTACAGCACGAATCGCACTTCAGAGAAATGAGATTTAAGGAAGAAGGGACAGGGACCTGTCACTGTCCCATTTTCTGCTCATGCAGAAGATATTAGCCTTTACAGCTAGAATGGGTAACAGAAGAAGCATAGCACCCAGCATTTAAACACTTGAGCACTTGCCAGAGAAGCAGAAGCAAGAGGCACAAAAGAAAGCACAAAGGTAAGAGAATGGGAGGCAAAGAAAAGCTCAATGGTATGAAGATATTAACGTAGAGACATTCATTTTTCTTTATTACTAAATAAACTAAAATTTTACGAGATGTTTTGCCACCCATAATTCCTATGTTACCATACAGAATATTTGTTTCTTCATATTCTTTCCCATTTGTATCCCCCTTCTACACACACACACACACACACACACACACGAGTGTGTTTGTCATGTATACTTACTTGTCTTTTCTTTTTTTTACTGTTATTTTTATTTTTTTATTATACCTACTTTTAACCATTGTATGATATACAGTTCATTATGCCCCTTTTAAAATTAGATATGCATTCATGACACAGTTTCAGCCATTAGACTTACCATTCTCGGTGGCTGCACCTGGTGCCTACTGTTTCCATGGCTACTGCAGTAGCCCCCTTATCTGTGGGTGATATGTCCCAAGATCCCCAGGGGATGCCTGACATCACAGATTGCATCGAACCCTATATATACTGTTTTTTTCCTACATGTTGGTCCTAATTTATAAATTAGGCACAGTAAGAGAATAACAACAACAATAATAAAACAGAACAATTATGACAATATACTCTAGTGAAAGTTGCATCATTAGGTAAAATGAGGAGTGCTTGGACATAAGCACTGTGACACCTCGACAGTCGATCTGCTAACCAAGACGGCTACTAAGTGACCAACTGGACAAAGGCATGAGTCAGGCCCAGGCAAGACTGAGCGGGACTCTCGAGATTTCATCCCGCTACTCAGAACAATGTGGAATTTGAAACATGAATTGCTTATTTCTGGAATCCTCTACTTCATATTTTCTGACTGTGGTTGACTGCAGGTAACTAAGACCATGGAAAGTGACACCATGGATAAAGGGGAACACTATATTATAAATATGCTCCTATAGGCATTGTGAATATTTGCAACATAAATAGGGAAGGGGATGCTAAGGAAAATTAGAAAATGAACATTTTTTTTAAGAGAAAAGAGGTGAATGTGGAAGATTTAGAAGGTATCATTAG
>NW_006289393.1:13513-19211 GCF_000327345.1 Myotis davidii | reverse complement strand
TCAGCAGGACTGTGTCCCTGTTTCTTTTATGTTAATTAGGTGTGACTTAGCAGGCGTACTATTCTGCTAATTTTTGAACTTGAAGACATTTATAAATGCAGAAATAAATATAGCTAATAAAAATACATGGGGCCCCAAATTAATCAATGTTCATCATACTCGTTTAAAATAAAGGAATACTCCTGAAAAGTTGATGTTTCCTTTGGACCCCTCTGTAGTCACAGAGGGACCTCTTACTGATTCCAAGGACCAAGGCGACGTCATCCCAAAGTAGTTCCTGTAAATGTTAGAGGAAGGAGAAATGGGTGTGACCTATGCAGAAAGACGTTACTCTTTAATGGGTTGCTGTTTCCAACATCATCGCATAGTACTCTGCTTGTATAATGCATTCTAGTT
The DNA here is from genome assembly GCF_000327345.1 of Myotis davidii. Lineage (NCBI taxonomy): Eukaryota > Metazoa > Chordata > Mammalia > Chiroptera > Vespertilionidae > Myotis > Myotis davidii. The sequence continues at coordinate 18,815 of NW_006289393.1, read as the reverse complement.
TGCAAAGTGCTTTTGTGGCCTGAATAGTAGTGGGATGGGAGTGAGCTTCCACCAAGGCTGTCCACACTCCAGAGGTGGGCATGGGAGGCTGAAGGTCGCAGCAGCTAGGGAGGGCGCTTACCGGAACGACACAAAAGGTAGGTCTTCGGTCCAGTTAAACAATCTTTACCAAGTGACACTACAAACTTTCCTCCTGTTGAAACATAAGCAGCAAAACCCCTTCTTCTTGCATCAGTCCTACCCAGAGACAGTTCAAGGAGGGACAGCTTTCGACAGGTTGAAATGGAGAACTTCAGCCCATTAACAGAAAATACCCTGGAGGGCGATCAAGAGAGCCATTCAGGGCATAGAGCATCTTTCCCGGTAAAGACTACAGCACTTTCCAAAGTGCAGGCCCATTTGGAAGGTGCAGGATTGCACGGAGCTTTGAAAGTAAGAGCAGGGCTGCATACTAAGACCACAATGTAAGGCCTTCCCAGGTGTTTCTTCTAAGAGATCCTGGGGCATGCTGCTGAGTCTCAGGCTTTAATACTGGTGAGCCACGCGGCAAGCATGGTGAGGAAAACACAGAGCAGAAAACAGAGATGGGAGCCTGAGATGGAAGGAAGGAAGGAAGGAAGGAAGGAAAGAAGGAAGGAAGGAAGCTTGTGGATTAATGTCAAAAATGGCATACAGATATGTAAATTGTATACCGAGACCAGCTTCAGTTTATTTAGAAGAGATCACCATTTCTATCTACAATGTAGAAGAAGCATAGCTTCAAGCATATTTAAACACTTGAACATATGTCAGAGAAGCAGGAATAGAGTCACAAAAGGAAGCACAATATTTCTAATATATACACATACATATGTATACACACACACACACATATAAATACACATTTGAAAAAGACAAATTTATGAGTAAGTTGAAAATACCATTTAAAAATGAAAGAATTAGGACAGACCAGAAATACCAATCAGCTCCATAATTTATTTCATTTTCACTTTGGCTAGAACCAATATGAAGATCCTAATTAGCATTACTATTACCCCTTGTGTGAAGCCTTCTCTTAACTCCCTCCCCCATTAAAGCTGACCACCCCCTCATTTGTCCTTCCCATTAGGCTTTGAAGTCCTTAGATAAGGACCATGTTCTAATCACCTCATATCTCCAGCATCCACTGCAGGATTTGGCCATATATGTACTCTATACATGCTTGCTGAGCCACTGCCTGCCACAGAGAAATCAGCTGTCCTGTTGAAGTAACCTATTCCTACCTTCCAGTCTAGTTCTCCCAGCTTTTCCTTAGGCAGAGAATCAATACCTGTCACATTATGTTCACAGGAGCTTTTGCTTCCTTTTTTCTATATGGATTTTCCACAGAGGATAAAACAATAATTCTTCCTACGTGCCATTAAATAATAAAAAAAAGACAATCAGAGGCCTAAGATGGGCCTGAATGGACAAGCATGGAACTTGACCCAGACAGAGGCACAGAGTTAGGAGTCGTTCAGGGATGAGATTTGGGAAAGTAGAAAGGGGGTAGAGCTTCTACAGCAAAAACACTCAAACTGTTTCCGACCCATATTAGAACAGTAAAATGCCTGAGTGATGTTTGGATGGCAATATCTGCATCTATTGTTGCATAATTCAGGGACAATTAGAAGGGTCTTCTCTGGAATCATGCTATGCAGACGCCTCCTGGCCTTGCCTGATGGGGATTATGTCACCACTCGAGTGTCAGCAGATGCTCTGGTGTCAGCAGGCTTGGTGGGCCGGTCAGAGTAATACCCACAATGATCCTGGGTGATTGTTTGAGGGTAGAGTTCCCATCTCTAGTTCTATCAAGATCAAACCACAGCCCTTGTCATATAAGCTGTGGGTGACTTTGGCAGTCCTCGGAGGTAAGGGAGAGGAACGAACATTCATTCAATGCCTACTGTACGGTAGGAGCTTTGCTGCCCTTAGAAACTTCACAAAAGTTATTAAGCAAGATATCACCACTTTATGGAGGATGCCACGTAGCTATTAAGTGGTAAAGCTAGGGTTCAAAGTCAGGTCTAATCTGGCTTTAAAACTTTAGCCCCTGATGCCCTCTAACTGCCTCAATAGACCACAGTGGCTCTCACAGGACCGATGAATGACTTGGCAGTTGGCTATGACATAGAGGCCCAGATATTCATGCCAACCCAGAATTTGTTTTATGTCTTACAGGTCTTGGTTACTTTGTTAAGTGAAAGCCTAGAAATTTGGAAAGTTGAGAGGACTGACCAGTGGCACAAAATGCTCTCTAGTCAGAAAAAAAGAAAAAGGAACAACTAAGTGAAAACAGAGAAAGGTTGAGAATAGTAGAGTGCAAGAAACTCATTAGCATAACTAATGTTTTATTGGTTTTGAGAGTAGAAAGAGCACTACATAAAAACACATGACATAGGAAATGCCCTTTATGATAGAATCCACCGAAATTCAAATGAGAAAATGCATCTGAAAGGGTTTTAAAGCTTAAAATGCTATACAACTGAGAGGGATTCTTTATATAAGGGGTACTTTTTACAAGAGAAACTTGAAACAGGGGTATTTTTGCCTCTCCTTTGAGAACTAGAGCAGTTTTGAGAGTTGTTTCTTGTCGAAGAAACAAGGTGTGTTTGTTTTCTCAATTTGGCAGGGTCAGTTACAGAACAAAATTAACCTTCAGGAAAAGAAACTCTGAGTCTATATGAGACTCAGAATCAGACTCTGAACTGTGGCCAAGAAGGTTGAGTAGCACTTATTAAAGTATTTTTAGAAAAACACAAAAAACCATACTGTAATAAAGCTGTATAAACTAAATGAAACATTAATGGCACGCCTAGACACTTTGTACTAGTGAAATATTTTTACTTAAAAATCATTTTTTAAATTCTAACCCTTGTAAATATTCAATCGATTCCATTTCAGTTCTATCTGCCCTGTCAAACCCTCGCCCACCATCCCTTATTCATTTTCTCTCCAGTCTTACATTGCTGCTCATTGTACTTAAGAGAAATGTTACTCCTTTCTACCAGAACTATTTCTGATTCTTGGGGTGTGAGTCCAAGTACATTGTGACTTCTTCCTTTCTCCTTGTTCCCTGCCCCTCTCCCTATCACCTTGGAACTTCAAATTCACACTGCAGTTTCAAATATAGAACTTTTTGCTGTTCTTCCCACGAGAGAGCTTAAAATGCCTCTAATTACAGTTTCCCCATCCATCCTCTCCCTTGCAATTTTAGATGCAGCCTAACAGTGCCATTTCCTTGACTCTTCTCTGGTTGATCATGTCATTTTGATGGATTTCTACCTTATATGAGTCTTGCCTAGATAATGGCCCAGCACCCCAACTGTGCCTGCAAGAACTGCTTCCCAGGCAAAGTGAAGGGGCCACAGAGCTGCAGTCACAGTGGGCGGTGCTCTATAAACAGTGGCAGGTTGCCATTCAACTCTTCATTACAAAATAAACTTCAGTTTTCATCACCTTAACATTTTTTCCCTATTCTGTAAGACTGCAACCTCTTATTTCATGCTGGGTGTGTTCACAGTGAAAAGTAATGTAATCATATGGATTAGCCTTTTTCCATCTGTCAGAGTGTTCTTCAAATAAAAGTGGGGCCTGTGCACCTCCCCTGGGCCATTCTTGAACATCCTCAGGCTTGAGAATTCTCTGGGAAGCTGTCTTGAGAAAAGATCAACAAATGTGTCAGGATGGTATTTTGAACAGTAATTGATGCTTTCCCTTTTTTTCCACCATCTATTCTTTCCTGTTATCTCTACTTTTTACCCTCAACCTTCAGGCTACTAATTATTTTGCCTTTATTGTCTTAAGAAAAAGAAATGAAGAAAAAACAAAAACAGAGTTGATTGTTGACTTTTTTATTTTATTTCAAAACAGACTTTGAACCATAAGCAGGGGAGAGTTTAAAAGAAGAGACTGTTGAAGACAAAATATTACGCTTTTGATACTTCAAAGCCAATGCCTTGAAGGGTGGGGCGTGCGCACGATGCCAGAGCCAGACTTGCTTAGTAAGGGTCTGGATCCAGGATCCCTCGTGAGGAAGCTGGTGGTGGGTAGAGTTAGCAGTTTCAGAGCAAGTGGTCTGTGAAGTATACCTTCTGTCTGAGAACAAAGGTGACAGGTGCCCTCGGTCTGAGGTAAGGCAGGAAGATACCAGAGTTGGGTGGGGCAGGGAGAACCCGGGCAGCTAGGCCTAAGGCACTGCCAGGCACAGTTCTGGGGAAGGAGAGGGAAATGGTGAGAGGAGAAAATCTTGACTTAATTGGTATCAAATCTCTACCACTTGGTGGCACTTAAGGGCACATATAGGAAAGGGGAATTAAACATTTCTTGTATCTTTACTCTTTTGGCCTGAAATTCATACCCACTACTCAATGGAAGCAGGAGGTCTGGGGTCAGGTCGAGTCTCTTGCAGGTTTTGTGTGCCATTGGGCAGTTTCTCAGCTTTTGTCAACCTTGAGTTCCTCATCATTAAAATGTGGATGTTGACATTAAGTGGAACATATGAAACTGACATTTTTGTGGTAAAAAAATCATTGAATATCAGCATTTTCGTGTGATTCAACCTAATACCTACTTCACAGGCATGAGGAAAATATTACATAGAATAATATCCTAGACTGTTTCTGATGTTCAGTAAGTGCTAAATAAGTACATGAGTTATAAAAAGATACATAAATTAAACCCTGTGGTTTAATGCTCATAGAATAATCTGAGCTCAAAATACCTGCCCCTTACCATACAGAATATAAAATGCCTATTAAGCGATCTTTCTTCTTTTCCTCTTTATGTTCTCCTCCTCTTCCTCCTCCTCCTTTTTCTGCTTCCTTCTCTTCTCCTTCCTCTTTCTTCTTCTCTTTCTTCTTCTTAAAGTTTAATATTTTCCCTTTCTTCTTCTTTTTAGAAAGCTTACTTTTTAAAAATTTTTTTTTGAAAGCTTACTTTTTAAAATAGTTAATGTTTTCATGGTCAAAAACCAAAATATGTGTTAGAATTCTAAAAATAGCTTTAAAACTATCTGTATTTATATGGACATAAAATATCTGTCTTTATATGAATAAAGAGAGAGATGGGTTACTCCAAGGCCATTTAGGCCACTGACAACTTCCCTGGACTCTTTCATGCTAGAGTCATTTAACTGCTTCTGTGTCATTCAAAGGTCAAATTAATGCAGAGAGAGTTTCTAGGGGGAAAGCATCAGGGGTCTTCAGAGGGGGCTTCATTTTTATTTGACATTAACAGTCTTAAATGTGCTTTGTTACCTACTCTGGGTGCTGAACAACTTTCC
>NW_006289393.1:10884-13495 GCF_000327345.1 Myotis davidii | reverse complement strand
CTACTTTGTGCAGGCAAATCTACTTGGAACTATTTTGGGCTCAGCGTGGGCATGAGTCTTTGTTCACTCTGCTCCATTTCCCATGGTTTCCCTATTGATGGGAATATACTAATGAATAAAGATAAGAACAAAGTGGAAGTGGCTTTTTAAAAAGTAAATGACTGTTTCCATATATGTTCAACAACATATTTATTCCTTATATCTTTTTGCTGGATATTTTGGGATGTGAGCCTTGCAATACTGACACAAATCCTTCTGTGATGATGACAATTTTCTTTGCCTAACAGCCTAATAACTGGCCAGGTATTGTCACTTCAGTGTATGAGATGGCATCTTGTCAGAAATGACAGCCCAAGTGAGGTAGATCAGTTGAGGGAATTTAATACTAGGAACTAATTACAAGGTATAGGAAGGGCAGGAAAGCCAAAGTGGGGAAGGAGGAGCACTCTAGTATTAAAAGCCTTTATCTCTCACCCCTAGGGTTGGAGAGACAAACAGAGGAGCTGAAGTAACAGACCCTTGGAGCCACTGTCCCTGGCTGGACCCAGAATGGGAATCATTGAGGAGAAGCTGTGGGAGAAGCTCCCTGAATCACGGAGGGGGTGAAATACGCTGGTTTCTCCTCTTCTTCTGCCCATGCTCCTACTTTATCTCTTTATCTTTCATTGTCTTAATTTGTTTGGGGAACAGGCAAGTGAGTTGAGCAAATGGAGTTGGCAGGAATCAGTTTTCTTTGAAACAGAGTAAGAGAAGGGCAAGAAATGAATGGATCTGAAAGCAAGTAGGCAAATGACCAATATATTAAGGCTAGAGAGTGTGTTATATTGAACTTGAGGTAGTAAAAGGTCAAAGCTGGCCAGAGAAGCCCAAACTAGGGCTTGGGCAAGGCCAGTGAGGTATAATGGATATTGCATATAAAATACAGGGTCATAAATAGAAGTTGAGGCAATATAGGGGACTAACACACACATATCATAAATTATAAGTTGAGAAGATTAAAACAGTTCCCTGGAGATTGAAAAACAGAAAGTTACAGATTTTTCCAATAATTAGGTCACACAGGAGATAGAATATCAACACACATGGAAAAATAACAAGGTCAAATATGCTAGAGAAGTACAATGTGTTATCTGTACCCAGGAATTCATTCCAAATTAGTTGAAATACTGTAGAGAGCCGAATCTAAAAAATGATTTTCTTAGTTTTTGCCAATATCTTTTCCATTTTATATACTTTTATTATCTGAGTTAATTTCCATAGCTGCTTGAAAATTGTACTTTAAAATCGCTGATATTAGCTTACCTAGTTGTTATTGGTCTTTCTCAGGAGAGCAGACTGTAAAGGAAAGTCGTTATGTATTGGAGTTTTCTGTTGATTTCAAGCTCAATAAGTTGGATATTTCTGTTATATTCAATGGGCATTTAACTGCAATGAAGAAGGCAAAGATAATGGGAAATAAAAAGAGAAATCATCCAAACAATGAACAAAACAAAAGCTTATACTTAAAAAGTAATATAACTTTCAAGTTAGTCTTATATTTTCTATCTTTTCATGGCAATCTCCTATTTATTCCTTTCAGCATCATATAAGAAAAAGATAGATACTTTAAAGTGATCATACCACTCTATCCTATACAATAAAAGGCTAATATGCAAATGGACCGATCGGCGGAACAACCGGTTGCTATGACATGCATTGACTACTAGCAGACACTTAATGCAGGAGCTGCCCTCTGGTGATCAGTGCACTCCCCATGGGAGCACTGCTCAGCCAGAAGCCCTGAGCTGGGCTCATGGCTGGCGAAGCGCAGCAGCAGTGGAGGGAGATCTCCTGCTTTCGCGGCAGCGCTAAGGATATCCAATTGATGGCTTAGGCTCACGGGGAGCAGGCCTAAGCTGACAGTTGGACATCCCCTGAGGGCTCCTGGACTGTGAGAGGATGCAGGCTGGGCTGAAGAAATCCCCCCCCCCCCAGAGTGCAGGAATTTCATGCACTGGGCCTCTAGTGTAAAAAATAATCTCTTTGAATCCATATATGCTTATTTGGATAACTGAATCAAAAAATTATACCTAGCCTTTAATTAACTAGATTTAAAGTTTTTAAATTTTTTTTTTTAATTAATCAAGATCTTTTGATGGAATCTAAGTGAATATCTGCAGGAGATGCCTCATTCACTAATTATACAAGCTTCTTGCAATAATTAATGTTTGGAAAAAATCAGTGTATTTTGCATACTGTTATTAATTATAAAAATGTGCATTTTGGAATGTAATAAAGGAAGCATGTAGAGTTACAGAAATATAAGTTTATGCAATCACACACACAACTGAGGCCCAAAGCCTAAACAGATATAATGAGTCTACTGTAGCTATAATTACCTACCGTATTTGCCGGCGTATAAGACGATTTTTTGGCCCTGAAAAATATGCCTCCAAGTGGGGGGTCGTCTTATACGCCGGGTACACTTCAGATAGACTGCCCATAGTGCTTGCCCTGTGCCATAGTGGCCTCCCGATGCCCGCCCACTTCATTCCACATACCGTTCAGGCATCAGCAGCGCTGCTGGGTGTATGCTCGGCTGTTATGCGATTTTGCTGTTATGCGATTTTAC
>NW_006289393.1:9418-10747 GCF_000327345.1 Myotis davidii | reverse complement strand
TTGCTAGGGACTTGCCCGGCACTTGCTCTCTACCTCTATTTGTTATCTTTCTTCTATCATTGACAGTCCCTCTAAGTTGTGGGCTGCTTGCCTGTGTTCCTGAGAAGCATCTACGGTACCAGTCTATAGAGTGTGTTTTCTTTAGTGAATTACCGGTATGTTTACCGGTAATAAACTTGCACTGTTTTATGTATATGTTTGATTACATACAGCCTTGTGACAGTTTTCCTGCATGTCATAAGCATTTGAATATAAATTAAAATGTTAAAATCAAATCTGATATTGTTTTACCTTTTATTTGGTGTGTGGAAGGTGTGCGGAAGAGGGGGTAGTCTTGTACGGCGAGTATATAACAAACTCTGTATTTTGAGTGGAAATGTTAGGGGGTCGTCTTATACGCCCAGTCGTCTTATACGCCGACAAATACGGTAGGTAATTAATAAAATTCATTCACCTAGAAATGTGAGCATCAACTATGTGAAGGCGCTAGGCTAGACTCTGAGAACATATAGGCTCACATAATTCATAGCTTCAGGAAGTTTATAAGCTAGAGAGAAAGCCTAAGAGGCTACTCAACGGACTATGAGAAATGATGACTGGCAGGACCACAGGTGGCACAAAGAAGGGAGATGTCCCAGGTGAGGAAGCATCAGCAAGTTTTCAACCTCAGGGTTGGCCGATCTGAGCCTCTGGATTTTAGATAGCTCAGCCCCAGGCCTTGACCTGCTGCCCATGGCAAGCTCCAGCCCGGTTTACCACCATGAGCTAACATCACACTGCTGTACACACAGCCACACCTTCTGCTATCCTCTCACTCCCAGATCACAATGGCACACTTTCCAAACTAGAATTCCACCTCTACACACACACACACACACACACACACACATACACACACACACACTTCACTTCCCACACCAAATAGATCGTCTGGTCCTGTGGATTGCACTACTCAGAAATAACTCTGAACATTCACCTCCTTACACACACACACACACACACACACACTTCACTTCCCACAGCAAATAGATCGTCTGGTCCTGTGGATTGCATTACTCAGAAATAACTCTGAACATTCACCTCCTCTGCACCTGCACGGCTCTGCTTGCCATTTCTTAGTTTACTCTATCACAGTGGTCTCCCCATCTCCTGGTTTGTTTGACCTGCTCCATTGCCCCTTTTCACTGGTAAAGAGGTATCTTTCCAAAACATGTTCTTCTCTTTTCCAATACCTGCTGTTGGTACCATTGGCTACACACAGTGATCCTCAGACTTGGATGTGCTCAAGAATCACTGAAGGAACTTTTTTAAAAAAAAACAAAACAAAAC
>NW_006289393.1:0-9287 GCF_000327345.1 Myotis davidii | reverse complement strand
AGTGTTCTCTGCACTGGAGTTAGAACATAAGCTATTTTTGCCACTGTGTGAGTACAGCTGCCTGGGAGTGAGGCAGGCACAGTGGTAAACAAAGCCAAAAGAGAAAGGCAGATTCTGATGATATTTTTAGTCTTTGCATCCAGCTATGCCTGAACCCAATTTACCCCTTGGAATTTACATTTGGAGATCCACTCACTTTAAAGGAAAAAGTCCCTTTTTATTCTTAAGCTGGTTTCAGTTTTCTTTCTTTCATTTACTACCAAAAGTTTCTTGGTCAATATGTAGGACATTATACCAGATTTTATAACATCATTAAGTTTGTTATATTCTACAAGAATTGTGTGAATTTTCTTATAGCTTTTATCTTCTAAGGCTCTCTAGAGATATATTTCTGTAGAAATACTCCAGTAATTTGTTGTGAAATCTTAAATAAGTTACTTATCTCTCCGTACCCCCGTTTCTTCATTTGCTAAACTAGGGTGTTATGCTGAGTCCTTTTGAAAAATTATTATTCTATTAAAAAAATACCAAACACAATGTTAGAGCAATTGACTGCTATTTAAGGATTATAATTCCCCAGGCATAAATGCAGCAATGGCACATACTATGCATTAAGCTTGTAGGGGCTAGAAGGGGGTGGAGCAGGAAGAAAAATTTGATAAACTTTGTTTTGGATAAATCCAAAACAGTAAAAAAAAAATATTATTTGTCATATCATCATTAGCTTCTTTTGTAACTGGGAGACTTGTTCCAGAAATGTGAGAACTGTCACAGGTGGTTAAATTTACCAAAGGGTGAAAACAAAAGATGTGTCAAAAAAAATGTATTCATAATTGAGTTTGTTCTCATTAAACTGGAACCAAATACACAGTTTCAGATTGAGATGAGAAGCCTGAACATTTTTCAAACATGTTTTAAGGAGGATGGCAATGCCTGAGATAGCAGTAGAAAAAAAAACCAATGAATATTTAAAAATCTGAGCTGCTCTAAAACTAGAACCAGTTTTAGGAAAAAAAACATGACATGTTAAACTAAATGCAATGTATGCATTGGACCACATTAAAATTTCAAAGAATTAAGAATGCACAACAAACAAGAAGTGTTGTGGAGGAAGGGGAAAGCCTCAGACACTTGATGGGAATGCAGACTGGTGCAGCCACTGCGGAAAACAGTGTGGTGTTACCTCAAAAAATGAAAAATGAAACTGCCTTATGACCCAGTAGTACCACTTCTGGTAATATATCTGAAGAAACCCTAGCCATTAATTCAAAAGAGTATATGCACCCCTATGTTCACTGCAGCATTATTTGGAATAGCCAAGATTTGGAAGCAGTCCAAGTGCCCATCAGTAGATGAGTGGATGAAAAAGCTGTGGTACATTTACACAATGGAATGCTAGTCATCAGTAAAAAAGATGATGATTATCCTTTGCAATAACATGGATGGACCTGGAGAGCATTATGCTAAGTGAAGTAAGCCAGTCAGAGAAAAAATTCACTTATATGTGGAATTTAATGAACAAAATAAACTAACAAAGAAAATAGAAACAGACTCATAGATAGAGAACAGAACATAGCCAGCTCTCAGAGGGGAGGGAAGTTGTGGCACTGGTTGAAAAAGGTGAAGGGATTAAGAAAAAACACCTCATAGACAGACAACATTCATGGGGATATAAAAGCACAGCACTAGGAATATAATAAAAAATATTGTAATAACTATGGGGAGGTAGGAGACAAGAAATGGGGGAATCAATAGAGATGGAAGGAGACCTGACTTGGGGTGGTGAATACACAATACAAAATGTTCAGATGATGTATTGTAAAATTGTTCCCCTGAAACCTATTTAATTTTATTAAACCACGTCACCCCAATACATTATAAAAAGAATGCACTTCTTTTTATCTTTTATTTTAAAAATAATCAAAGGTACCATTTCCTGTAACATTTTTTTTATCCAACTGGCAAGCACGTGTTTATGCATGACTCCCAGTTTATTTACACATAAAAATGTCACTGCAACCTACAGTGACATCTCACATCTGTTTTTTCTCTACTTTTAGATATTAATACTTAAATTAACAACCTTCCCCTAAGACATGTTGAACTTAGACTGAATTTTCCTAAAAGCTTTTTTTTTTTAAAGCTTTTTTTTTTATTATGTTGTGGCATTGGCATTGGATGTGCAGTCCAGGTAACTTAGAAATATCTCTCCTATCCTACTAGATTTTTTAAAATTATAAAAATCAATGTAAGAAGACAGAAATTTAGTTATAACAAGAAGTGAATAATCTTCCCCTTTAATCTCATTCCCCTTAGGTTTCCCATTGTTTCATGTACAGCTGTCCATATCATCTGTTTACACCACATATAAATATATACATATAGGGCCCACCCCTCCTCCCTTTTCTGTAGTTTTCCGAATATTAGATCACACTACAAATCAAAGGTCACAAACTGATGGCCTGCAGTCTAGATATATCTGGGGAAATGTTTTGTTTCCAAAACTTTATGGAAATTTGACATGAAAACTGGGAGACCTGGCTCCACAAGCCTGCATGATGATACTATTATTGATGCTGCACAGGCCCTCCAGTTTCCATTCCCTGTTATTTATACCTTCACTAATCCACCTTGCTATATTACTGGTATGTTACCCATAAGCATGTGAGTTTATATCCTTCTGATATTACTTAGTATCTTGCTTTGGGGACTTATCATATCATGGTATTATCCATTAGAATTAGATTCAGCCGCATATAACTGAAAAAGCCAAATTATACGGGCTTACACATTAAGGGTTTATTTTTCTTTCCTGTAAAATAAGTCTGGAAGAGGGGGTTCCAGAGCTTTTATAGGGCACTTCAGGGTCATTAGGGACCTGAGTTCCTAGTTTGCTGCTCCACTTTCCTTAGGACGCAGCCTCTAGTCTCAGGCGAGTTAATAATCCATAGTGGCTGAGAAGCCACTTTATCTGTGTTTCGGGAAGGAAGGAAAGTGGAAGACACAAAACCAAAATGGCACTCTTCCCGAGTCAACCTTCTTAAAAGATATTTTCCAGAAGTTCCACCCAACTACTTCTACTTCCATTTCATTGGCCATAACTTGACCACACAACCACACCTGCCTGAAAATGAGATTGAGCAATACAGTCTTTTGGTTGGGCACATATGCATCTGAATAAAACCCAGGTGCTAGTAGTATTAAGGAGAAAGCATAAGTACCAATCTCTCTTACATTTTCCTGCAAATTAAAACAAGTACGCAGAAGAGATTGTGAGGGCCCCTCAACATCCAGCCTCCCCTTCTAAGTTAAAAGAAACCTGAGAGATAAGTGGTCACAGAGGCACTTGAAAGAAAAGATGCATTTTTAATTCTTCACAACTTTAAGTAATTCTTTGTGATCATAATCTTTTCTCCCTCCAACATCCAGTACTTTTATTTTTTAAGGGGTCACCCAAATGGGATTTCTAAGACTAACATATACAAATTTTAACTTTAAAAAATTTATCTTGCCCTAACCGGTTTGGCTCAGTGGATAGAGCATCAGCCTGCAGACTGAAAGGTCCCAGGTTCGATTCTGGTCAAGGGTATGTAACTGGGTTGCAGGCACTTCCCCAGTGGGGGACGTGCAGGAGGCAGCTGATCGATGTTTCTCTCTCATCGATGTTTCTAGCCATCTATCCCTCTCCTTTCCTCTCTGTAAAAAATCAATAAAAAATATTTTTAAAAATTATCTTTACTGTTGAAAGTATTACAGATGTCCTCCTTTTTCCTCCCCCATTGATCCCTTCCCCCCAGGTCTTGACTGCACTATTGTCTGTGTCCATGGACTATGCATATAAATTCTTAGGTTAATCTATTCATGCCCTCCCCCACTCCTACCCTTCCCTCTGAGATTCCTCAGTCTGGTACATGCTTCTATGCTGCTCAGAGGGTATCAATAAATATCGATGGTTAAGTTTGTAGAAGGTTCTAGCAATTCACGTTCTCAGGAACAGGGTCAGTGCATGTCTATTTTCTTATACACTTATCAGCACTGGGTATTTTTTTTCTCCTTTTAAATGTTGTGAATGATGGGTTGGAAAAAATGGTATCTGTCATTGTCTAATTTGTAGTTCCCTTACTATCAGCAATAAAAAACCTCTTTTCCTATGTTAATTTTCCGTTTAAATTTCCTTTGTAAATGTGGTGTTGGGTAGTACTCTTTGCCAATGTTTTTGTTGGATTGTTTGCCTTTTTCTTATCATTTTAGAAACTATTAGATATATTAACCTTTGTCATATGTGATGCAAATATTTTCTTTAAATCTATAATTTAAATCTTTAGCCAGTGGAAAGTTGTGTATGTAACCTAAGCTTTCCATTACTGGCTATGGTTTTCTATTTTTATTTAAGAAAGTTTCCCCCACTCTGAGATTATACAAATATTCTCCTAAATTTTCTTACAAAATATTTATAGTTTTGTTTTTATTATTAGACTCATTCATTCAACTAATATTTGTTGGACACTTATTATGTGCGTGGTCCTCTTCAAATTCTAGTGGGGATATTTTCTAGTTGGGAGAGCTAAACAATAAACAATTGAACCAATAAATAAACCAGGCATTTCACCAGAGAATTATACATAGGGCATGGTAGTGTGAGGCAGGCTGCTTCAGATTGGGTGGTCAGGAAGTAAAATTTAAAGTAAAATTTTAAAGTAAAATTTGAGGAGGTAAAATTTAAACTGACTCAGGAACCACTCCTGATTAGTGGGGAAGTGCAGGGAGAGGAGGCAGGTAGAAATGGCGTTGGTGTGTGAAGAAGAGCAAGAAGGCTGATGTAGCAATGCATCAGGGAGAGGGGAGGCAAGTTGGAGAGGGAAGCAGGCACTAGAACACAAGGGCTTAGTGGGCCACGACGAGGGGTATGGGTTTTATTCTGCATTGGAGATTTGTAGTTCATCTGGAATTTGTGTTTATAGGTAATGTGATGTGGGGATGTGGAGCCTTTTATTTTCCTTTCTCAGTCTTTCTTTGAGAGTTATATGTAAACTAAGCTATTCATTTTTTGCAGGTGGTAGGGGGACTAGGATGATATCTCACAGAATCTCACTTCACTTTAAACCCTGTACAGCTAATATCACCATGTGAAATATATTTTCAATTGAAATAAAACATATAATGAGTATAATATTTTTATGCCAGGGAATATATGTGATCATTGAATAAAATCCTTTCAGAACTTCTTTTTAGAACTATGGTCAGAAGCAGTTGATAAGTCACCCTACGAAAACCAGTTTTATTACTTTAAGCTTACATAAAGCTTTTTATCCAAAAACATAGCCCTAGTTGATCAGCTATTTTATTCACTGAACTTGGCTCTGAGAAAAATGACTTTTGGCCAATCCCAGAAGTCAAATCTCCCCACAAAGGGCCAAGATTTGCCCCCAATAAAGATATTGAAAAGAATGTGCTAAAGCTCCAAAGACAAGCCTGAAGAGACCTTCTGAAACTATTTTTTGCACAATAGCAGCATGACAAGAGAAGGCACACGGGCCCTATGATAACTTCTGCGAAGAGGAGGACCTGTTTGGGGAATGTTTAAGTCTATATGTTTAAGTAATAAGAATCATTAATTTATAATGATACCCTATTTCTCTTGATCTGTCCATAAGATCATTCTGTAATTTGTTAAATGCTTTTAAAAAAATGTAAGCTTTATAACACCGTGTAGGTTAGGTATTTCTGCCAATTTTATACTAGAAGAAAGATTAAAGAACTCATAAGTAACTTGAAATCAAGTTTCTTGATTCCAAGTTCAGTGCCCTCTTTACACACTAAGTTAGTTGTCTAAGACCACACAACTTGAAAAGGGAGAAGCCAGAGTTCACAGCCACCTCCTTGACCACTAGCCTACTTGAACATCTTGACCATTTAGCTATTTGCCCTTAATGAATGCTCCCTGTGGATTTGACTGGTCTGCCAATTTGCAAATAGTCATCCCTGCAGCAAGTACCTAAGTTGATTTTTTAAAAAATATTTCGCATTGTAAAATAATGGAGATTGAGTGACATGTGAATTTCCTGGTCATGTTAAGATCCAGAGACATTTGCTAAGTTGACCTTGAATATAGGAATACCCTAGGAAATCTCATGGTAACTGGTAACTAGGATACCAGTCAAAATTAAACAATGCTGTGGCATTACAACTAATGGCCCCGAAACAGGGTCAGGACCAGGTTTTGGTCTGGACTCTGTTCCCTAGCTTCTCTAAGATATTGGGGAAAATCACTTACACTCTCCATGCTTCTGTATCACTTAGGGTTCTTAAATTTGATGCAAGTCATGGAAACAGATTACTACTAACTTAAGTAAAAGGGGATTTATTGGAAGGATGCTGCAAGACTCACAGATGCTTCAAAGGTTCAAAACCAGGCTTGGAAACCAACAAGAACCAAGCATCTGATTGACCTGAGCTAAAGGAATCGGGTACTATTAGGGAGTCATGGATGTAAGACAGTCAAACAAACCCCACCCATCCACTATTGCTTTCTTTTTTGGTATCTAACAAGATAACCTTTAGGACATCTTTTAGCTCTGGCATCTTCTACTTCTCTGTATTTGGAGAAGGGGGAGCAGGAAGGGGACATATGCAAATAGGGTGGTCAGAAATGCTGTGGCAGGATGTTCCCCTGAGGCTCTGCACAGCTGAGGAAGGCTGAGCCACCACAGCAGTACAGAAGCTGACCAATTTGGCATGTAGCAAGCAGGAAGTAGAAGGGGTGTTGAGTAAGTAAAGGGTTTGGGTAGACAAATTATGAGGAACAAGCACAAATGACACTTCTAACAAGTGTTGGGAAATTCCAAACACTTCTAGCAGTCGCAGCCTTTCCAGACAAAGGGCAGCCTTGACTATGTGCAAGAGACGGTGGTGGAAGGTTTCTTCAGGCTTGCAAAAAATGTAGCAGCACCACGAGCTCCACATTTGAATGCAGTGCACGAGTAAACGTTCAAGTCTTTCCAAGCACAATTTGCAAACTTGCAGCCCACAGGTCAGGCCTAGCTTTGCAAAGAATTTGTTACCAGGAGATAAAAATACAATTTCTGACTTTTCTTGGAAAAAGGAGGTTCTGGCAGCACTGGGCCTGCAGAGCAAGTTTTCCATTGTCTTCTGTCAGGATGCTGGCTCTCCAGATTGCCATACCCTCCTCATGGATTGCCCTCTCCACTCCTAACGATGCCTGCCTGGACCCTGGGAGCACTCCAGGTTCTGACTTGTGACATAACTACTTCCATGACAACCCAGCGAAGGCCAGCATGGGCGCTGCCATCTCAAGGATCTACTAGGATGGGCTTCCCCAGTGACCTGCTCAAGTCCCTAACCTCTGTCCTGGGGACTCCTTTGGTAAGATCCCTTTGCTTCCGACTTACACCTGTCATGCTAGAAACAACCATTTCCTTTCCCCCAATCAAGCCACATATCCCTCTCCTGTCAGAGCCAATCTTCAGGCATCTGTTCTCCCAAATGACCTTAAATACCCGATGGTGGAAAAGGCAGCAAAGAATCCCCACTTAGCATCTTCTAAAATGTAGCGGAGGCGGGGAACACCTATGCATCTGGAAACATTTCCTTGTCTTCTTGGAAGACAATCTCAGGAAAACCTTCCTCCAGGGCTATTTGTTCACTTATTTTTCTGTGAGTAGCTGTGGATGTGCAGGGCACTGTTAGATGATGATGATTCCCCGAAGGGAGTTTCCTCTGCACATAGTTGATCCCATCTGGATGCTACTCCTCACATATTTCTATCCCTGAACTACAGCCCACAATGTAGGGCAGAGACCGTTCAGTTCACCCTCTTCTTGGTGGAATCCATTCCCTACAAAGCAGCCACAACATTTCCTTGCTTAAATCTCTTGGATGATTTCCGAGTTGCGTTGAGGCTAAACTTTAAGATGCTTAGAAAAGTCTACAAATCCTTGCCTTGTTTGCTTCTTCCTTTTCTCCCAGACGTCACCTCCCTTTGCATCTTCCCTGGCTCACTCCAATTTGACCACTTGGGCCTTCCTTCAATTTGTGGAAGAGGCCAAGCTCTCTCCCACCACAGACAGGGCCTTGATGCTTGCTGTCCCCTCGTCCTGGAGGGCTCCCCTTTCTCTTTTCCCTTTCCCCTAACACCTACTATCCTTCAGCCCTCAGCTTTTCAATCCTACTTCTCTATCTTCTCCCTCCCTCCCACTCTCCTGCCCATCATCCCCATTTCTCATAGCACCATGTCTCTGCTATTATTCTTAACACAACTTGGGGTGTTTTCCCACCAAATTGTAAGCTCTATGAGAGTAGAGACCTTACCTTTTTGTGCCTATTGCCTATTCAGGGTCAGCACAGTCTCATCCATAATAAAGTCGGTGAGTAATATACATATTTTAATCAAATGAATGAAAAACCACATTCCATCCCCCAGGCCAGTCAATGCCACACTATGTGATCTTCTGGCGGAAATTAGACATCCTTTCTTAGGAATGATATTTTTTATTACAGCCTCATATAAGCAGCTTCATCAGAAGATAAGCCTGGTGGGAGGACAGCTATTAAACTTTTGGTTTCCCCAGACCATCACCCGGGAACTGAGTAGAAAAGCCAATCACCAGGCCCCACTCCAGACCTAATCAGAGAGCTCGGGTGTGGCCCAGCACTCTGTGTGGTAACAAGCCTTCCAGGTAATCCTGATACACGCTTAAGTTTGAAAACCATCCTTCAAGGCTTCCCAGTCTTTAGCCTCCTTTTTAAATTACAAATTTTGGTCCTTAATCCTCGGCATAGTCCTGCTTGTAGAATGGTATAATCTTAAACTCCCCCAGAGGGAAATATAAAAATGCACAAGTGTGAATGAATAAAAACCTCGGCACAAAGGCAGGCAGAAGAGCCAGGGTGCAAACCTTTGTTCACCCGTCCCCGGCCTGCCCTTCCCCGGTCTGATGCTGCTTTTTTCCACCCAGAAAAGCAGTCACTCTAGCTACAGGAATGGTTGTGTGCCGCGGACAGCGTTTGTAACCGGGGCGCGGGAGACGCCGGTGGCTGCGGAGCCCCGTCCCACCGCTTCCCGGTCCAAAATACTGTTAATTTCCAAAATACTCCAATTTTTTTTGTGGGGGGGGAGTGGGGGTGGGAGAGGTGGATGCCAGCCTTCATCTCCCACCCTTCATTATGGGGCAAACCATTCTTCCTGGCACAGAAGTCACGGAGACTAAAAGCCCTTTCAGCGTCCGAAGCACCGGGGGCCCGGGCCGGCTCCCCGCCCCTCGGCGCCC
>NW_006289392.1:5474740-5498571 GCF_000327345.1 Myotis davidii | reverse complement strand
TAAGCCAATATTTCTAATGGCTCCCAACACACAGCCCTGATTGGGTGTGTGCGGGAGGCAACCAATTGATGTATGTGTCTCACATCCATGTTTCTCTCTCTCTCTGTCTCCTCCTCCTCCCTTCCATTCTCTCTAAAAATCATTGGAAAAATATCCTCGGGTGAGGATTAACAACAAAAAAGAGAACAATTTCCAAGTGATACTATTAAATTTTTAAAAGGTATAGAAGTGTTCATGCTTTGCTACCATGTGTATAAAACAAACATTACATAGACTATGTGTAGGATACACTAGAAATTAATAATAGTGATTATTCTTGGAAGGAGAACTTGGGAGCAAGGGGACAGGTGTGGAAGGGAGACATAACTTTTCATTGTATGCATTTTGTACCTTTTATTTTGTATCATAAGCATATATCATTTATTAAAGTACTTAAATAAAAATAAAAATAGTTACCTTACCTTTGCATTATCCACCTGCAGGTTGACATTAATTAAATGAAGCAAATGTTTAATACCATACTGACTTTTCATGCTTCCCAACTTACTTCCCTAATTATAATTAGGGAAATGTAAACTTTAAGTCATTAATCTACTTAATTTTTTATTAAGCAACTCTCCCCAGAACGACTTTATTAATAACTTTCAGTTAATTATATGCTTTGTCAATGTTCATTGCATTTTACTTAATTATAATTAATATATATTCTATTTTTTAAAATATATTTTATTGATTTTTTACAGAGAGGAAGGGAGAGGGAGAGAGAGTTAGAAACATGGATGAGAGAGAAACATCGATCAGCTGCCTCCTGCACACACCCCACTGGGGATGTGCCTGCAACCAAGGTACATGCCCCTGATCGGAATCGAACCCGGGACCCCCCAGTCCACAGGCCGACGCTCCATCCACTGAGCCAAACCGGCCAGGGCAATATATATTCTATTTTTATTGTATACATTTCATGTGTCAGTACAACTATTTTGTTGTTGTTGTTAATCCTCACCTGAGGATATTTTTCCATTGATATTTAGAGTGAGTGGGAAAGGGGGAGAGACAGAGAGAAACATGGATCTGAGAGAGACACATTGATTGGTTGCCTCCTGCACGTGCCCCGATTAAGGCCAGTCTATAACCGAAGTACGTGCCCTTGACTGGAATCAAACCCTTTAGTCCGAGGACTGACGCTCTATCCACTGAGCTAAACCAACTAGAGCCAAGTATTTTTTAGTAACCATGCAATATTCGACTTGAACATACCTAACCATTACTCCACTGTTGGGTATTTTGTTTCTAATTTTTTACTTCTATAAATAATACTGTGCCCTCTCCCCCGTCCCTGCGCTCACCCCCACGTGGGGCTTCCTTTCCCGCGAGGGGGGGTTCCACCCCGCAGGGGCGCCGGTGTTCCAGGAAGGAGGAAGTGGGGGGGGCCGGGCCACCCCTCCCACGGCGGGTTTTTTTTTAGTGGTTCAGGGCTCAGGATCTGGAAGAGGAGCCGCACACAAATGAAAGAGAAGAGACAAGAGATAATTTGGGAATATTGAGGGACCAGGCGAGAGAGTCCAACTCAAGAGGAAGGACTTCCACTGTGCTCAGGCCTCACCAAGCTTTTTTAAAAATATTTTATTGATTTTTTTACAGAGGGGAAGAAAGAGAGAAAGAGAGTTAGAAACATTGATGAGAGAGAAACATCGATCAGCTGCCTCCTGCACATCTCCTACTGGGGATGTGCCCTTGACCGGAATCGAACCTGGGACCTTTTAGTCTGCAGGCCAACGCTCTATCCACTGAGCCAAACCGGTTTTGGCTAAAATAACTTATTTTCTTGAGGCAAATTATTTTCATGCCAGAAATTAAAATCTCATTCTACCTTTTCTCTTCATCCCTTTCATTCAAAAAAGGGGAGGCCCAGCAGATGTGGCTCAGTGGTTGAGCGTTAACCTATGAACCAGGAGTTGACAGTTTGATTCCTGGTCAGGGCATATGCCTAGGTTGCAGGCTCGATTTCCAGTAGGGGGCATGCAGGAGGCAGTTGATCAGTGATTCTCTCTCATCAGTGATGTTTCTGCTATATTCTAAAATGTTTAAAAATTATGCTTTGGATTTTCTGCAGCTCTGTTCTTTATTGTCAGAGATAACAGCTAATTTTAATAAATTTTATTTATTTATTTTTTTCTTCTTTCAAATATATTTTATCGATTTTTTTTTTTACAGAGAGGAAGGGAGAGGAATAGAGAGTTAGAAACATCGATTAGCTGCCTCCTGCACACTCCCCACTGGGGATGTGCCCACAACCAAGGTACATGCCCTTGACTGGAATCGAACCTGGGACTCTTGAGTCCGCAGGCTGACACTCTATCCATTGAGCCAAACTGGTTAGGGCTAAATTTTATTTTTTAAAAATATTTTTTTATTGATTTCAGAGAGGAAGGAAGTGGGAGAGAGAGAGAAACATCAATGATGAGAGAGAATCACTGGTTGGCTGCCTCCTACACACACACCCCCGCCCCCCACTGGGGATCAAATCCACAACTCAGGCATATGCCCCTGACTGGGATCAAACCCATTCTGTAGGCCAATGCTCTATTCACTGAGCCAAAACAGCTAGGGCTAATTTTTTAAAAAAATATATTTTATTGATTTTAGAGAGGATGGGAGAGGGAGATAGAAACATCAATGATGAGAGAGAATCATTGATTGACTGCCTCCTGCACACCCGCTACTGGAGATCAAGCCGGCAACCCTGGCATGTGCCCTTGGCTGGAATCGAACCTGGGCCTCTTCAGTCCGCAGGCTGACGCTCTAGCCACCGAGCCAAACCAGCTAGGGCCAGCTAGGGCTAATTTTAATAAATTTTAAATTTGCCTTGCAAACCACCCAGGAAAGGCAGATGTGGCTGGAGCATAATCTAGGTTTTGAGTCCAGTGCCCAATGAGTGTAGTAGCCCAGGGCCTGAACCAGGGCTGGGCGGCATCTGCTCCTCTCTGGGTGGAATCATATATTTCTTTCCCCAGGGCCTATGATCCTGCAGATTATGAGCATTTGCCAGTTTCTGCTGAGGTTAAAGAACTCTTCCAATATATAAGTAGGTGAGTATTAGGTCTTCTTACCATAACCCCCTGGCCCTACCATGCCCTTTCCTGCCTCTAGTCTGAAACAAGGCCATTCTCCTTAGATTTTTAAAACCTAAATAGTAAAGTTTCTGTTTCCATCTTCCCTTGGCATTATCTCCTAGGTATACACCTCAGTTGATTGACCTGGACCACAAACTGAAACCTTTCATTCCTGATTTTATCCCAGCTGTTGGGGATATTGATGCATTCTTAAAGGTACAGTCAGAACATCCTAAACATGAGTCCAGAGGTGTTTTTTCTGACACCTCTATTACTCTACCAGTTCCACTAATTTTCTTGACAAGCATTGGCTACCTTCATATATACCCTTCATTTCATTAGAATTCTTAACCTTGCTCTCTATTCCATGTTATATTCATTGCTATTCTGTAGTACTTGATTATCTCATTATATGTTAAAAATTGTCATATATTTGCCGCCTAATTATCCATGACTTCAGCTTTCTATTTAAGGTCCTGTAGATCATGTATGTTTTCTTTTTCTTTTTCTTTTTTAAAATATATTTTATTGATTTTTTACAGAGAGGAAGGGAGAGGGATAGAGAGTTAGAAACATCGATGAGAGAGAAACATCGATCAGCTGCCTCCTGCACACTCCCCACTGGGGATGTGCCCACAACCAAGGTACATACCCTTGATTGGAATCGAACCTGGGACCCTTGAATCCGCAGGCTGAGGCTCTATCCACTGAGCCAAACTGGTCAGGGCTCATGTATGTTTTCTAGGTAGGATTTTAGTGCAGTATGGCAGACAGGCATGGTTTTTGATACTAGTAGCAGTGATGAAGCAGAATAGTTCTTCCTCTTGAGCTTATTGAAAACAAGATGCATGGCCTTTTTATGTCTGTCTCATTTTTTTCTCTGTTTTCTCATTTTTCTCTTACCCAGGTCCCACGTCCTGATGGGAAGCCTGACAACCTTGGTCTCTTGGTATTAGATGAGCCTTCTACAAAGCAGTCAGACCCTACAGTACTCTCACTCTGGTTAACAGAGAATTCCAAACAGCACAACATCACAGTAAGATGCTAGTATAGTACAGGCCCAATAGGAGAGGGCCAGAATGGAGGCCTTGTTGGTGTGTATATGGTTGATTTACTGCCTACTAGAAGTGATGGCTGTGGTTTCAGGACAGTCCTTTTTTTTACATAACAGTTTTATTGAGATATAATTTACCTACCATAAAATTCACCCTTTAAAATTGTACAGTTTAGTGATTTTTAGTATATTCACAGAACTGTAGAAGCATCATCATCTAAGAACATTTTCATCATTCCAGAAAGAAACTGGGTACCCATTAGTAGTCACTCCTCATTTCCCCCTGCTCCTAGAATCTGGTAACTGCTTCATTTTTTTTTTTTTTTAATGGCTGAACACAATTCCATTGTATGGAAACTTCACATTTTGTTTATCTACTCACCAGTTGTTTCCACTTTTCTTAATTATGCTGCCGTGAAGATGTACGAGTTTCTGCATGGACACATATTGTTATTTCTCTTGGATATATATGTAGGAGTGGGATTACTAGGCCATATGGTATCTGTTTAGTATTTTGAGAAACTGCCAAACTGTTTTCCAAAGTGGCTGAATCATTTTACAATGCTACCAGTGATGAATGCAAGTCACAATTTCTCCACATCCTCATCAGCACGTGCTACTCTCTTTTTCACTGTAGCTATCCCAGTAGGTGTGAAATGATGTGTTATTATGGTCAGTCCTATCTTATTGACCTTCTCCTTTCCCAGGGCTCTAGAAAGTTTTATCAGGGTTTCCTGTAATCTTCATTTGGCTGCTGTGAAGCCTCCCTTTTCATCAGCTACTTTGTGTATGAAATACAGCAGCATATGATGAGTCACTCTGTGAAAACGAGAGCTGCTTCAGTGCCACGAGTCAGGCTTTCCCCTTGATTTTCTAGCAACACATGAAAGTAAAGAGCCTGGAAGATGCAGAAAAGAATCCCAAAGCCATTGACACATGGATTGAGAGCATCTCTGAGTTGCATCGTTCTAAACCCCCTGCAACTGTACACTATACCAGGTAAGAAATGCTACCTTCTTCACCAAGTGTAACCCATGGCAACCTGCACCATGTGGAAACGCATTGCTTTTGAGAAGAGGGCCCAAAGGCTGGGGACATAATTGATCAACCTGAGGCCCTATAGATCATGGCAGCCACTGGCTGAGATTGCAGACATAAAGATTGGGATTTATCTGGTATTACTTAGCCAGCTTCTCCAAACCCCAGGTCCAGGGTAGGTTTGATATGCCCAGTCTGTATTCTCTGGAAATCCTAATGTGCCAGATCAAGGTCCTCTCAGAGATTGCTGATGTCACCTGTCCAGGTTTCTTGTTCATATTTACCTTTCTACTCTTAGACCCATGCCTGATATTGACACGCTGATGCAGGAATGGTCCCCAGAGTTTGAGGAGCTTTTGGGCAAGGTGAGTGGAAGGTAGCAGGAGCTAAGAAAGTAGGCATTCACTCTAGGCCCCAGTGTTTTCTCTCTTCCTATATCATTATCATTATTAGCTTATTAATTGAGGTAAATTACATAATCAGAAAGGTACACATACTAATTTTCACAGCTGAACACCTATGTGTAAATCAACACATTAGATAAAAAAGCAGAACATTGCTAGCAACCTAGAATTCCCCTCATGCTCAGATATCCCAACATAACCACTATCCTGACCTTTTCTTTTCCTTTTTTTTCTTTTCTGTCTTTTTTCTTCCTAATTTCTAATTCCATATTTTGTATTTTATCTAAATGTAATTGAACTCTTTTGTGTCCTGTTTCTTTTGCTCATCTGTATTGTTCATCCATGTGAAGATTCATCAATATTGTTTCCTACATTGTTGTCCTTTTTTTCTCATTACTGCATGATACTACATTGTTTGAAGATGTGACAATTTACTTATCCATCCTATGGTAGCCATTTGGATAGTTTCCAGTTTTGGGTTATTATAAATGAAATATTATTACAATATCATGTTAATATTTGTAAGAACATTGTAACATGGTAAACATGTATATATATTTCCTGTATTATTACTTTAGACTCTACTTTTCCAGAGATATTTATGCTGTTCTTAAGTACCCGAATTTCAAAAATTCATGCTGCAGGCAGAGGCAGGTCTCTGGAGGCTTTGCGTCTTTGCCTGATCTCCTTCTGGGCTCAGGGATAGGAAAAGCAGAGCGTGGTGCATACCTTGGTCCTGTCCAAAAGCACCCAGCCCCAGCAGAGGGAGCCACAGCTGTGGATTGCTGATAGCTCCAAACGGGACTCAGGGCCAATCAGAAACAGTGTCTGACATTGTTCTGGACTAGAGATTGGGCATTGTAGCAGATCTACCTAATACACAGATACAAATTCAAACAGACAGCCAAAATGGGGAGACAAGCAAACAACCCTCAAATGAAAGAACAAGAGAATTCTCCAGAAGAAGCACTAAACGAAATGAAGATAAGAAACTTATCAGATAGAGAGTTCAGAATAATAACGGCAAAGATGTTCAACAGCATGAGAAAAGGTATAGCAATTGTGAAAAAGACCAGAGGTCCTTAATCTGGCACTTTAGGATTTCAGGAGAACACAGACTGGGCAAACCAAACTTACACGGGGTCTTGGAAATGAAGAATGAGATAGCACTAATAACATTGGAGCTTGGCCAACATGGCTCAGTGGTTGAGTGTCAACCTATGAACTAGGAGGTTACAATTCAATTCCTGGTCAGGGTGCATGCCCAGGTTGCAGGCTCAATCCTCAGTAGGGAGTGTGCAAGAGGCGGACGATCAATGACACTCTCTCACCAATGTTTCTATCCCTCTCTCTCTGAAATCAATAAAAATATATATTTTTTAAAAAGAACACATTGGAAGGAATACACAACAGATTAGGAGAAACTGAGGATTGGATCAGTAAATTGGAAGACAGGGAAGAGGTGGTTAGGGGCAATCAGGCAGGCAGAGGCAGTTAGGGGCGATGAGGCAGGCAGGCAAGCAGGGACGATTAGGCAGGCAGGCAGAGGGGTTAGGGGTGGTGAGGCAGGCAGACAGAGTGGTTAGGGACAATGAGGCAGGCAGGCAGAGTGGTTAGTGGTGAGCAGGCAGGTAGGCAGGCAAGCGGTTACAGTCAGTGGTCCTGGATTGCGAGGGGGATGTCTGATTGCCAGTTTGAGTCCTGTGGGATTGGGCCTAAACTGGCAGTCGGACATCCCCCGAGGGGTCCCGGATTGCGAGAGGGTGCAGGTTGGATTGAGGGACCCCCCCCTCCTTCGTGCACGAATTTTGTGCACCGGGCCTCTAGTGTTCATATAATAGGTATGCCAGGAGGAGAGAAAGTGAGCAAGAGATAAAGAATGTTGAAGAAATAATGGCAGAAAACTTCCCTAACATGGTGAAGGAGAAAGTCACACAAGTTTAGGAGGCACAGAGAGTCCCAAGCAAAAAGAATCCAAACAGGCTCATGCCCAGGCACATCATAATTAAAATTTCAAAAATTAAAGAAAGAGAATCTTAAAGGCAGCAAGAGAAAAGTAATTTGTTATCTACAAAGGAACTCCATAAGGCTGTCAGCTGGTTTCTCATGAGAAACTCTACAGGCCAGAGGGACTGGCACAACGTACTCAAGATAACAAAAGCAAGGATCTGAAACCAAGATTACTATATCCAGCAAGGCTGTCATTCAAAAATAGACCGTGAAATAAGAGCTTCCCAGACAAAAAAAGGCTAAAGGAGTTTATCACAACTAAACCAGCACTGCCAGAAATGCTAAAGGAACTGCTGTGATGAGAAGAAGAAATAGAACCCTGGCCAGTTTGGCTCAGTGGATAGAGCATCGGCCTGTGGACCTAAGGGTTCCAGGTTCAATTCTGGTCAAGGGCATGGACCTCAGTTGCAAACTCTTCCTGGTCCGCATCAATGTTTCTCTCTGTCTTTCCCTCTCTCTTCCACTCTCTCTAAAAATTAATGGAAAAATATCCTCGGGTGAGGGTTAGCAAAATAAATAAAATAGAATCTTAAAAAAAGAGAGAGATAGACGTAGAAATAAACAAGTGGAAGAATATACTGTGTTCATAGATTGGAATAATTAACATAATTAAAATGTCTATACTACCCAAAGCAATCTACAGATTCAACACAATTCCTATTATAATACCAATGGCATACTTCACAGAGCTAGAAAAAATATTCCAAAAATTTATATTGAACCATAAAAGACCCCATATAACTGCAGTGATCTTAAAGAAGAATGAAATAGGAGGGATCACAATACCATATAGCAAACTATACTACAAAGCCATTATAACCAAAATAGCCTGGTACTGGCACAAGAACAGGCATATAGACAAGTAGATCACAACAGAGACCACAGAAATTGGCCCACACCATTACAGTCAATTAATATTTGACAAAGGAGGCAAGAACAAACAATGAAGTAAAGACAGTCTCTTCAAAAAGTGGTGCTGGGAAAACTGGACAGACATATTCAAAAAATGAAGCCAGACCATCATCTTCACCATACACAAAAATAAACTCAAGGTGCATAAAAGACCTAAATGTGAGGCATGAAACCATAAAAGTCTTAGAAGAAAATATAGGCAGTAAAGTCTCACATAGCAATATGTTTATGGATATATCTCTTAGGGCAGCAGTTGCCAACCAGTGGTCTGTGAGGTCCAAAAGGTTGGCAACCGCTGGTTTAAGGAAACCTTTGAAGCAGCGGTCACCAAACGGTGGTCTGCACACCACTGGTGGTCCGTGAGATCTGAAAGGTTGGTGACCGCTGTCCTAGGGCAAAGGAAACTAAGGAAAAAATAAACAAATGGGACTACATCAAAATAAGTTTCTGCACAGCAAAAAACCACAAACCATTAAATTGAAAAGGGAACCCACTGAATGGGAGAATATATTTGTCAATGATACATTTGATAAAGGGTTAATACTCAAAATATATAAAGTATTCATACAACTCAACAAAAAGAAAACAACCCAATTAAACAATGGGCAGAAGACCTGAATAGACATTTCTCCAAAGAGGACATACAAATGCCAAGAGACACATGAAAAAGTGCTAAAAGTCACTCTCTTAAAAAAGTGCTAAAAGTCACAATCTTAAAAAAAGGTTCTCTTAATCAGAGAAATGCAAATTAAAACCACAATGAGATACCAACTCACACCATCAGAATGGCTATCATAAAAAAATTAACAAGTGCTGGTGAGGATGGGGAGAAAAAGGAACACTAGCTCACTGCTGGTGGGAATACAGATTGGTGCAACCACTATGGAAAACAGTATGGAGTTTCCTCAAAAAATTAAAAATGAAACACCATTTTTAACTTGATCCAGTGATCACAATTCTGGGAATATATCCTAAAAACCACAAAACACCAAACAGAAAGAATATGTGAACCCCTATGTTCATAGCAGCATTATTTACAATAGCTAAGATTTGGAAACAGCCCAAGTGCCCATCAGCAGATGAGTGGATAAGGAAGCTGTGGGACACTTACCCCATGGAATACTGAGCAGCTGTAAAAAAGAGGGAGCTCTTACCCTTTGGGACAGCATGGAGGGACCTGGAGACTATCATGCTAAGTGGAATAAGCCAAACTGAGAAAGACAAATGTCATATGATCTCACTTATTTGTGGAATCAAATGAACAAAATGAATTGACCAACAAAATAGGACCTGAAGCAGGGAGGCATGGAACAGACTGAGATACCTCGATGTGGGGTTGGGGGGATAATAAGAGATAAACCAAAGAACTTCTATACTTACATGCACAGCCCATGGACCCAGGCAGTAGGGTGGTGAAGACCTGGGGTGGGTAGGGGCTGGGAGGAGGAGCATAAGGAAGATATCAGTAATACTGTTAACAACTAAAAATATATTTTTAAAAACCCTGGGTTGCGGGCACATCCCCAGTAGGAGGTGTGCAGGAGGCAGCTGGTCGATGTTTCTCTCTCATCGATGTTTCTAACTCTCTATCTCTCTCCCTTCCTCTCTGTAAAAAATCAATAAAATAGATATATATAAAAAAATCTTTTGGTTCTACTAGATTGTGTGCTACTTTGGTGGTTAATGAATAGGCCCAATTCCATTTCACTGATCAGAGGAAAAAACAAGCATATTGTATTATTCCCTGGGGCTGCCATAACAAAGTACCACAGGCTGTGGCTTAAGCAACAGATAAGTATTTTATTTTCTCACACTTCCAGAGGCTTGACATCTGCAAGCAAGTTGTTGGCACAGTTGGTTTTTCCCAGAACCTTTTTTATTGGCCCTCTCCCTGTGTCTTCACAGGGTCTGCCCTCTGTATGTGTCCGTGCCTTTATTTCCTTTTTTAATAAGGCCACCAGTCATACTGGCTTGGGGTCCATCCTAATGATTAATTATCTCCTTTAAGACTGTATCTCTAATACAGTCATGTTCTGAGGTGCTGGGGGTTAGGATTTCAACATATGGGTTTGGGCGGAGGGGACGCCATTTAGCCCATAATACATGTGACTATGGTAACAGCTCTTAGAGAGAGTCAGCTTTTGACCTTGGCTCCTCCTTT
Organism: Myotis davidii; assembly: GCF_000327345.1. NCBI lineage: Eukaryota > Metazoa > Chordata > Mammalia > Chiroptera > Vespertilionidae > Myotis > Myotis davidii. The sequence goes on along the minus strand of NW_006289392.1, from coordinate 5,487,879 downwards.
GCCCTCCCAGGTGAGCCTGCCCACGGCCGAGATCGACTGTAGCCTGGCGGCGTACATCGACATGATCTGCGGTAAGCTCTCCCAGCCCTTCCTTGTCCCCACCGGGGAGAAATGCATGAAGGGCCGTGTTTGGGCTTGGGCCACTACCTGCTGGATATTTCACTCCCAAAGCCGTGGGCACACAGCCCGTCGGAGGGGATCAGCTCTCCTCAGCAGGTGCCCCGTAAGTCCTAGGTTTTTGTGTGGTTCTGCTCATGGGAGGTCTTGGTTTCAGCCATCCTAGACATTCCTATCTACAAGAGTCGGATCCAGTCTCTCCACCTGCTCTTTTCCCTCTACTCCGAATTCAAGAACTCGCAGGTGAGTCCAGCACGAGGGATGGACTTGCAGTGAGGGCTGCTGCAGTCTCACTGTTCTGAGTCGGCTCTGATTGGTCCTGGGACCAGGGAGGCTGTCTCTGCCCTGTCCCCGTTACCCTTCCCCACAGCAGGCCGGTGGGGCTTCTAAGGAAGAGGGAGGGGAGGGGAGGTGGGCCTTCACTGAGGTTACAGAGTGCACTCATTCTTACAGGAGAGCCAAGTCGCCTGTAGAACAGAAGCAGGAAGGAAAGGAAAAAGGGGTTTATTTTTATAGGAAGCAGGACAAATTTCTAGCTGTTTTTCAAAGACAACACCAAGGAATTGTTTTGAAAGCACAGTTGGGAGAAAATTGGAGCTTAAAGGATTGTAAAGAGGTTAGTTCTTGCTAAAATGTAGCAATGAGCATATTCCAAACACTCCATGTTCCCTCTCTTTCCTCACAGCATTTTAAAGCTCTAGCTGAAGGCAAGAAAGCATTCACCCCTCCATCCAAGCCCACCTCCCAAGCTGGAGACGCAGAGACAATAACCTTCAGCTGAGGCACCTCCCTCGCACTTTGTCTCAAGGCCGAGCCGCTCCTCCAGCCCAGCGGAGGGGACGCTGTCGTCGGGCACCTGGCTCCTGGCCTGTGTCATCTGGACTCGGCAGTGTATGCCCTGCCACCCTTCCTGCCAGGAAGCCCTGCACACTCGCTTCCTTCCTATGGGAGCTTGTACCTCTACCACTCGGGGGATTTGATCAGACAGACTGGAATTTCTGGAACCCTAGGATGCTCAGGTTAGAAGAAAGTTAAAAGATGTTCTTACAGCAATGGAATGATTTTCTTTCATTCTTAAGTGAGTTGGCAAAGATTTTACAAATAAAATGCTTTTATCTTTCAGGTTACCTTGCTGTTCTATCTATAATACGAGAAAGAAAAGGCAGACTGAGCATAAAGCAGAGATAAGGAATTTGGCCTAGTGCTAGGCTTTCAGTGAATAATAGTTTAAGAAAAACAACTTTGTGGGATAAAATCAGCCACCAGTCCTCCAAGGTTGGCAGTGGCGGGGCCCCATTTTTCTCCCAGAGCTCATTTTCCTGTGGGTCACTCTCCAGGGAAGGTTGCTGCCTGAGGCCCACCTGCCTAGCTCCTGGCCTGCTTGGCTGTGCCTTAGGAGCCTAGCTGGGCAGGAGTCCAGGGGAGAGATCACTGTGCCAGGGTTAGAGTGGGAGTTGTGGCAGTAGTACACGGGTAGATTTGGGAAATATTTGCGGGTTATATCCCCCAAGCTCTAGCCAGGAAGTCAGAAACCATGTTAGTTACTTCCAACAAAGGGTGTTAAGTATGGAAAATTGGTTACAAAAGTATTGGAAGGGCTGAAGAAACAAAAGGGAGGGAAGAGGGTGCTGAAGGGATGCAGGTTAAAGGGGTGGCACCCACTGCAGTGCAGGGAGAGGTGCACAGTGTTGAGTGGCCGTGGAGGGGCCACATGAGCACGGCTGATGCGGAGACCTTGTCCCACTGCTGCAGAGAACAATGGCTACCTATCCTTCCTCCCATCTTCTCACGTCTTGCCAGGGCTCCCGTTGCCAGAAATTAACAGCTGGCAGGGAAATCTGGAAAATCCAGCATATGAAGCATAGTATAGAAGGGAGAGGGTCGGGGTTGAGGCAACAGAGAAATAACCAGGAGAGGAAGAACCGACAAAATGTGGTGATAGATCGGATGTGGGAGGCGAAAGGAAAGAATCGAGGATGACTCCCAGGTTTTTGGGCTTGAGGAACTGGATAATAGGGGAAGGTGGGGCAAGAATTGTTTGAGGGAAAAATTACATTAGAGTGCTAGACTGTCTGCCTACCATACATGATAAACACATAGAAAGGAGGGGAGTCATTTCTTAGAATCCTAAACCGACTATGAGGCTCACATGATGCTTGAATGTGAGGAACAGGGCTTTGGAGCTCAGGCCTCCCACTGACACCGGTCTGCACCAGGTGCTGTGCTCTCGGTGGATTTCATTAATGCTCACACTTAACTCATCGGGGAAAAGAGAAGCAAACTGTGATGGGAGCTCAGATTCTCCACTAGATTGGCTTCTTTGGCTAGAGCTGAGTGAGACTCCGCACTGATAGATACAGTTGCTTTCTGTCATTCATGGTAGTTCTGTTCTGTAAGTCGCCATGAACACTGAATTAACAAATACTGAACCATTGCTCCTGGGGAAATACGGGGTTAGGTTCCTTTGTGCCTCTGGTCGCAACATTTTCATCTGCCAGCCATTGGTTCATTGAGTTCACAGCCACCAGCACTTGTCCAGTGAAACTTGTCTCTCTCTTTCCACCAGGCACATCACATCCTTACACTTAGGAACACTAGACAGCCGCTCGGAACCATGCCCAGGCCGTTTCAAACCGTCAAGTCATTAGCTAGACCTTGACAAGGGCCCTGCTTACAATGTGAGAGCTGGAGCCAGGAGCCCTAGGGTCCTGGGTAGCCTCTAAGTTTCACTGCTGTGAGCATGTTTGCAGATAATCACGAAAACACTGCACACATTGGCTTTGAGGTTGCAAATAAAGTATAGCGTGTGTGTGTGAATTCACAAATACGGAATCTTCAAATTATGAGGATCAGCTGTACCCCTCCCTAACTTCCTGGTGAACAGGCAGGTCGTTAGCTTTTCTCCCCACTTCAGCACACCCACCCACCACCGCTCTCCAGTGATCACCTTCAGACAGTGCTTTCATCATGGGCTCCTTTCTCCTCTCTAACAATCTGCAGTTACTCCCTTTTGGCTTGCTCTGCGGCCTGGGGAAAATCAATTTAACTTCTGTGCCTCAGTTAATCTATCTATGAATCAGTTACAATAAACACTAACAGCCTTAGCCGGTTTGGCTCAGTGGATAGAGTAGCCGTGGGCAAACTACGGCCCGTTTGAAATGAATAAAACTATTGAAAAAAAAGACCATACCCTTTTATGTAATGATGTTTACTTTGAATTTATATTAGTTCACACAAACACTCCATCCATGCTTCTGTTCCGGCCCTCTGGTCCAGTTTAAGAACCCATTGTGGCCCTCGAGTCAAAAAGTTTGCCCACCCCTGGGATAGAGCGTCAGCGTGCAAAATGAAGGGTCCCAGGTTCGATTCCAGCCAAGGGCACATGCCTGGGTTGTGGGCTCAATCCCAGTAGGGGGCGTACAGGAAGCAGCCAATCAATGATTCTCTCTCATCATTGATGTTTCTATCTATCTCTCCCTCTCCCTTCCTCTCAAATCAATAAAGAAATATATTTTAGCCCTGACTGGTTTGGCTCAGTGGATAGAGCGTCAGCCTGCGGACTGAAGCGTCCCGAGTTCGATTCCAGTCAAGGGCATGTACCTGGGTGGTGGGCACATCCCCAGTGGGGGGCATGCAGGGGGCGGCTGATTGATGTTTCTTATTGATGTTTCTGGCTCTCTGTCCCTCTCCCCTCCTCTCTGTAAAAAAATCAATAAAATATATTTTAAAAAAAGGAAATATATTTTAAACACTAACAATTCATAGTCTTGTCCTGTGAATAAAAAACATGAAAACATTACGTGCCACAAAAAGTGAGATATAATAATTCTGTTACTAAGTATAGTTTCAATTTGGCCTTTTAGACTTTCCACTGGGCTAGTCTCTTCATACCCCAAAGTCCTCACATCCCATAATTCCCCACTGTGAACTACAATCCCAGGCACTTGCCATCACTCATACGTTCCCATCTCTAACCAACCTCTATGCAGGCTCTGTTCCTGGCTTGAAGTGCCCCTCACCTCTGCCAATCCTAGGTTCTCAGCACTTCCAGATAAACAAACATAAAACAAATATTTACATCTTCATTTCCTTCTTTCACCTTATTTATTAAAAATGACAATATAGGAATAAAAAACTCCCAAACAAGGACAAATAGTAAGAAAAAAGTTACAGCAGACAAAATAGCAACAATTTTTTAAAGCTTTTTTTTAATGTTTCAATTACAGTTGGTATATTACAGTTGGAAACTAATATTATTATATTAGTTTCAGGTGTACACTCCAGTGATTAGACATTACATGACTTACTAAGTGATCATCCCAAAAAAACTCACACCCATCTGATACCACACTTAGTAATGAGAATATTATTAACTATATTCCCTATGCTGTACTTTACTTCCCCATGACTATTCTGTAACAACCAATTTGTACTTCTCAATCCCGTCACCTTTTTTAAACAAAATATATATTTTATTGATTTTTTACAGAGAGGAAGGGAGAGGGATAGTTAGAAACATCGATGAGAGAGAAACATTGATCAGGTGCTTCCTGCATACCCCCGACTGGGGATGTGCCTGAAACCAAGGTACATGCCTTTGGCCGGAATCGAACCTGGGACCCTTCAGTCCACAGACCGATGCTCTATCCACTGTGCCAAACCAGTCAGGGCCCTGTCACTTTTTTAACCCAGCCTCCCAACCTCCCTCCCCCACCCATCTCATCTGGCAATCCTCAAAATGTTCTCTGTATCTATGAGTCTGTTTCTGTTTGGTTATTTTGTTTTTTAGATTCAATTGTTAATATGTATTTTTTTTGCCATTTTATTGTTCATATTTTTTATCTTTTTCTTCTTAAAGAAGACCCTTTGGCATTTCTAGTAATACTTGTTTGGTGGTGGTGAATTCCTTTAACTTTTTTTTTCTCTGGGAAGCTCTTTATCTGATCTTTGATTCTAAATGAGAGCTTTGCTGGGTAGAGTCATTTTGGTTGTAGGTCTTTCCTTCTCATCAGTTTGAACATTTCTTGCCAATCCCTTTTGGCCTGCAAAGTTTCTGTTGAGAAATCAGCTGACAGTCTTATGGGAGCTCCCTTGTAGGTAATGAACTGTTTTTCTCTTGCTGCTTTTAAGATTCTCTCTTTGTCTTTAATCTTTGACATTTTAATTATGATGTGTCTTGGTGTGGACCTCTTTGGTTTATCCTGTTTGGGACTTTCTATGCTCCCTGGACTTGTATGTCTATTTCCTTCACCAAGTTAGGGAAAATTTTCTGTCATTATTTATTCAAATTGGTTTTCAATTTTTTGCTCACTCTCTTTCTGGCACCCCCATGATGTGAATGTTGGTTTGCTTGAAATTGTCCCAGAGGCTCCTTATACTACCTCATTTTTTTGGATTCTTTTTCTTTTTGCTGTACTGATTGATTTTTGCTTCCTTATAATCCAAACTAGAGGCCCGGTGCATGAAATTTGTGCGTGGGGGAAGGGTTTTCCTCAGCCAAGCCTACACCCTCTCCAATCTGGGACCCCCCACCAGCATCGGGCCTAAACGAGCAGTCAGATATCCCTCTCACAATCCAGGACTGCTGGCTCCCAACTGCTTGCTTGCCTGCCTTCCTGATTGCCCCTAACTGCGTCTGACTGCCATCCTGATCACCCCCTAACCACTCCTCTGCCAGCCTGATCAACGCCTAACTGCTCCCCTTCTGCCCCAATTGCCCCTAACTACACTCCCATGTCAGCCTGGTCACCCCCAATTGCCCTCCCCTGCAGACCTGGTCCCCTCCAACTGCCCTCCCCTGCAGGCCTGGTCCCCCTCCAACTGCCCTCCCCTGCAGGCCTTGTCCCTCCCAACTTCCTTCCCCTGCAGACCTAGTCCCCCCCAACTGCTCTCCCCTGCAGACCTTGTCCCTCCCAAGCAGACCTGGTCCCCCCCAACTTCCTTCCCCTGCAGGCCTGATCATCCCCAACTGCCCTCCCTTCAGGCCTGGTTGCCCCCAACTGCCCTCCCCTGCTGGTCATCTTGTGGTGGCCATCTTGTGTCTGCATAGGGGCGGCCATCTTGTGTGTTGGAGTGATAGTCAACTTGCATATTACCTCTTTATTATATAGGATTGCTGATTTGATTCTCAGCTTCATCTACTCTTCTGTTGATACCCTGTAAATTGTTCTTTATTTAAGTTCATGTACTCTTCATTTATGACTGGTCCTTTTCACACCATTGAGGTTCTCACTACATTCATTGGACATCTTTATAACCCACTGGAGGCCTGATGCATGAAATTCATGCAAGCATAGGCCCTAACTGCTTGCCCCAGCTGCCTCGGCCCTTGCAGGCCTGGATGCTGCCACCCTCTGCAGGGTGATTGATCATGGAGCCCCCCACCCCCATCGATAGCCCTGCAAAGGGTGGTGGCAACCCCGTGGCCACGCCCCCTGCCCACTAGTCATTCCAGAAGGTCATTCTGGGAGGTCATTCTGGAAGGTCGTTCTGCTGCCCGGTCTGTTAGTATATTAGCTCTTTATTATATAGGATGTTATGAACTCTGCAACTGGTAGATTACCTGTCCCCATTTTGTTTTTCTGGAGTTCTGTTCTTTCATTTGGGACATATTTCTTTGTCTTCTCATTTTGGCATCCATCCTGTGTTTGTTTCTATGGATTAGGTAGAGCTGCTATGTCTCCTGGGCTTGGTAGAGTGGCCTATAGTAGTAGGTGTTCTATAGGGTCCAGTGGCATAGCCTCCCTTATCACCCCAGCTGGGCACTTGAGTGTGCCCCCCGTGTGGCTGTGTACCCCTTCTCTTACAGTTGAGCCTTGGTTGTTGTTGGCATGTCAGTGGGAGGAATTTACCATGAGGCTCATCAGCTGCAAGGACTGGCTACAACCACTTACCATCAACTTACAACCATTGGATTGGATCAGCTGTGCAAGGGTCCACCCCACAGAACAGGACTTAATTAAATGGGGCTCTGGTGCCTACTTAGTCTGCCATTTGAGTGTATTGTTTATGGAGGTGGTTGGATGGTGGTGCTTGACATGGACTGAAGCTGTCTACTGGGTGCATTGTCTCTGGGGCCTCCCTGGAGGTGCAGGCCAAATTCAGTCACTGCTTGTGACTCACCTAGCATGAGCTACAAACAATATGCAGATGGCTGCTACTTGTGCTTGGCTTGGAGGTGCCCAGAAGAGGCCAAGCTGTGAACCAAGGCCAGATGCTGCTAGTGTCGAGCCTGGGCCACTTAGTGAGAGGGATGGGACATGGCCAGGCCAAATGCTGCTTGTTTGAGAGATTTTAGGAAAATCTAAAGCATGAGCCAAGACAGGCCATTTGTATGGAAAAGCCATTGGAAACAGCTTGGATGGGCCCGAAAGCTGGGTGTGGTGGGGTCTCAGGAAATCACCAGGACAGGGCTAACAGTGTGAGCCAGGTTGATGGAGTCTCAGATATGACACCCACCTCCAGCTCTTTGGGAGAGGAACAATGACCTCTGCCAGCACTTGTGTCTGGGAGAAACCTGGCCCCCCAGCTCGCACCCTGATACAGGACAATTCAGTTCCTCCTTGTATGGCTCTGGTGCCTTTCAAGCTGCTGCCCCTGTGCTGTAGCTAGAGGGAGTGAGTCTGAGTAAAGATCATGTGTGTCCCTTTAAGAGAAATGCCTGGGACTTTAGCAGCCTCCATCTCCTTCAGAGTCAGTCCCCTCTGTTTTTTACAGCCAGAAGTTATAGGGAGCCTGGTGTGGGGCTGGTATCCCTTTCTCCTTAGGGGGAACTCCCCAGCCGAGATATCCATTCCAACTTTTATCTGCCACACAAGGCTGTGGGAGCAGCCTGTTCCTTGTCTCCATCCCTCCTACCAGTCTCAATGTGGCCTCTTCACCTTTAATTTCCTAGTTGTAGGACTTCCATTTGGCTAGACTTCAGGGGTTCTGAATCATGGTTGTAATTTTGACATGGTTGTGGGAGGAGGCAACACATTTACCTATGCTGCCATCTTGACCTTCAGAAGCTGTAGCAACACAATTTTGGAAGATGGACAAGTGATAGCTGATTGTGTAGCAGGAGGGGGTAAAGCCTGCAACATGACTGCCTGTGAAGGAGAGGGACAGAGAAACTAAGAAGTAAGCCATCTGACACTACAGAACCCTCGAAAAGATCAGGAATTAAAAGTGGGGAGAGTCTGCCAAGTGATAGTGACCCAGAGACTTGGTCAGTGGGTGGAGCTCTGATTCAACCTGCCACTCTTGAAACAGAACGTGCCATCATTGCCACTGGAAACAGTGCAATTAGAGAAATATTGATTTTTATTTGATCTTAGAGAGGAAGGGGGCTGGGGGGAGAGAGAGACAGAAACATCAATTTGCTATTCCACTTATCTATTCATTCATCTGTTGATTCTTGTATGTGACCAGACTGGAGATTGAACCCACAATCTTGGCGTATCGGGATGACACTCTAACCAACTGAGCTACCCAACCAGGGCAATATTATTTATTTAAAAAATAAAAGGTTGGCCGAAACCGGTTTGGCTCAGTGGATGGAGCGTCGGCCTGCGGACTGAAGGGTCCCAGGTTCGATTCCGGTCAAGGGCATGTACCTGGGTTGCGGGCACATCCCTGGTGGGAGATGTGCAGGAGACGCTTGATCGATGTTTCTCTCGCATCGATGTTTCTGGCTCTCTATCTCTCTCCCTTCCTCTCTGAAGTCAAGAAAAAATACATTTAAAATAAATAAAAAATAAAAATAAAAGATTGGAAGCAAATAAAGTGGAATGTTAAGATTCAACAGTATGGTACGTACATGTTTTCTCAACTGTGTGATTTAAAGATCTCATTAACAAATCTACTTGAAAGAATGAAACACATGTAACATTCACTCAGTCAAGCTTATTGAATTTATTGTGTGCTCAGCACTGTTCTAGGCTGTAACATGAGAAAAATTACAAAAGATAACAAGGGAAAAATATACTCCGCACTATATTGATTTGCAGGCATTTCCATGTCGCTTTGGAAAGTGTTCCTAGGTTGTTTTGGGGTATGTGGTCTCCTCCTCCATGTCCCCCGAAAGCTTCCGGCACTGTTGAAGTATGTGCCACAATGGACATTCCCTGAAGAACGGGGTGGGACAGGAAGGGTGGCCTGCTGATGGGTCAGAACTGAGGTCTCCTAAAGGGGAGACATGTTGAGGGAAACCACCAACCCTGAGGGCTCAGGGCCCTCAGTGAATCACAGGAAGGCCAACGTGGGGAAGCCACAGAGAGGCCCTGGGACCCGCACTCCCCCTCCTAGATGTGCTTGAAGTGCTCACTGTAAGAAAAAGATGCATAGCTACATGCTGTACTGGGTGCCGCCAGGCTCCTCACCTTCTCCTTTCCTCCTGATTGTGCTAACACCAGGCACTAGCACCACCAGAGGCCAGTGGGGAAGTCTAGTGCCCAGTGAAGAAGTGGTAAAGGTCCAACATATAACCTATGATGCTCAAGAGAAGGGGGGACAGTGGGGACTGAGGTACCAGCAGAAGGGACGGGTCTGTGCTCGGCCAACGCCCTGGCCTGGGCTGCTCCCTGTGCACAGGGTATTTTATTTCTATGCAATGAGCAGAGTTCTAAATGTTCAGAGTGAGCAAAGCTACACAGCATGGGAAGGAAATCCAAGACATGCAGGCCTTTCTAGTCCCACACCAGGCATATCCCTGTGCCTGCTGTGTGAGGTGCTGAGGAATACTGGTGGGAGGCACAGAGCAGGCCCAAGTCACCAGGGCCATGCCACACGTAGATGCCAGATGACATCAGAACACACAGGCAAAAAGCTCTATCCACTTGGCACAGGCATGTCATGCAGGCCCCCAACCTGAATAAGAACAAGGGCTAGGGTCCAGTCAGCAGCCTTGCCAAGGATACCTGTGCCCTCAGGGTCAGATCCAGTGGAACCCTCCTGTGGATGACAGAAGCACCCCAGCCAGAGATGCAAGCACAAGTGGAAGTGGCACCTCACTGGCAACATGGCCAGGCAGAGGATGCCTTGGAGGGGAGGGTGCCCAGGGGCATGGCACCCTCCGTCTCACCCTCAGCTCAGAGCCAGATCTCCTCACTGCTCACACTGGACACTCGGTAGATGTAGCCCAGCATTGGGAGACGGATGAAGCCTGCCGGGTCAGAGATGCCCAGGAGTCTCAGTGACCCTCATCCTTGGAAGTCAGGAAGCTCCTCCCTGCCCCTAGGGACTCAGAGGCATAAGTAAAGGGATGAGGAGCAGGGGAGGAGGGTACCTCGGCTGGTGAGGAGGCCGCCGGGCTCTGAATCCAGGAGCTCTGGCTCTGGCCGGCTGTTATTCCAAGCCGTCTGTCTGTCTGCTTGTTTCCCTGTTGGGTGACAAAGGGGGTGGTGCCAGCACAAGGAGTGTGCCCCTCCGAAGTACCAAGGTCTCTTTTTCTCTTAGAAGCATCTCTGAAGCTCAATTGATTAGAGCATCGTCCCAATACACCAAGGTTGCTGGTTCCATCCCCGGTCAGGGCACATACAAGGATCATCCAATGAATGCATAAATAAGCAACAAATCGATGTTTCTCTCTCTCGCTCCTGCCCCCCCTTCCCCTTCCTCTCTCAAATCATTAAAAAAAAAAAGGCAGCACCTCTGAAGATAAAACAGGGGCCACAGAGGGTCCCGGATGTACCTCTGGAGTCTGGAGTGAGGTCGTTGAGCTGAAGGTTGGACGGGAGGGACATGTTCTCCCGGGGCAGGCGCACGTTGTTGAGCTTCAGGTTGTTGGAGTCACTGCAGGGTGGACAAAGCCTGGGATGTGCCCTGGCTCCAGCAGGATGAGTCCTGCTTTGGAGCCAGTGCCAGGACTAGCAATAGCTTCACCTCCATTCAGCCCAGCTCCCCAGACCAGGGGCAGTTACCTAGAGAGCAGAGATGGGCGCCGGGAGGGGCCTGAGGAGAGAAACCATACCACCACTTCAGTGTGCCCTCCCACACCGGCCTTTGCCCCCTGCCCTTCCAGACCCAGGACTCTCAGGCAAGGAGTCTCTCAAACACCAGCCCTGGCTCTGGGACCAGAAATGCCTCCTGGATTACCCGAGGCCACACCCCGGAGACACCTGTCCTGCCACTTGTTAGACGACTTGTCTGCCCCTACTTTCTGCCCTGCTGCTCACGCTGCCCTCCCCTCCACTCTCCCAGCCACCCATCACCTTGGCCTTACCTTTGGTCTTCTCTCTCCTGCAGACCAGGCAGGCCACTGAGGTGCTGAATGCCACCAGGGTGCCCAGCGATAGCCCTCCGGCTACAATGATGCCCAGCAGTGGCACTTCCACCCGCGTGGCCAGGAGTCCTGCAGGTGGTCTTTTGGTTAGGTTCCAGGAAGGTAGGGCCCCCAACTGAGATGCCACAGGTCCGACTCTGTCCTCCTTGCCAAGGTGGCTGGGGACACTCACTCACAAGCCTCATCCCAAGGGCAGCAAGTCCTCCCATTTCTGTACTGACGCTCATCGCTCACCTTGGGCTGGGAGCGAGGCACTGGTGACCCCCACATTGTTGGCAGCGACCACAGAGAGGTTGTGTGCCAGGTTGCGAAGCTGCAGCTGCACTGTGTGGTTGGTGAGCCAGGGGTAATTCTGGGCATCCAGCACCAGGAAGTCTGAGGTGTTGACAGTCACTGGCCCATCCTGGTCGATCCAGGTCACATTGGCAGGCGGGTTGGCACGGACCAGGGCAAAAAGAACAACCAGGAGGCCCTGGCCCTGAGCTTCCTGGTACTTGGCCCCGACCTGGGCAATCTCCGGTTTAACTGGAGCAAAGCAGAGGCCAACGTGCTCTCACCACAGCTCCTCATACTCCTGCCCTTTCCTCCCAAACCCAGAGGGACTTCTAAGGGGACACTAGGACCTAGGATGGCTATGTCCACCTCAGAGGCAGCATTTTGTAGTGATCAAGAGTATAAACACAAGGCCGGTCAGTGTGGCTCAGTGGTTGAGCATCAACCTATGAACCAGGAGGTCACAGGTTCGATTCCAGGTCAAGGCACAAGCCGGTTTGGAGGGCTCGATTTCCCCAGTGGGAGGCAGCTGATCACTGAGTCTCATCACTGTTTCCATCTCTCCCTCTTTCTTCCTCTCTCTCGAAAAAGTCAATAAAAACATATTTAAAAAAAGGAGTATAAACGCTAGAGCCAAAATGTATGGATCTGAATACTGGCTGTGCTTCTTACCAGCTAGCGGTGTGATCTCGGCCAGATTGCTTAACTTCTCTGTGCTGTGTTCTAATTTGTAAAGTGGGGATAACAGGGATTCGCTCATGGGATTACTGTGAGGACTGAAGTTAGTTAATATTTGCAAAGCACTCAAATGTGTGTTCAATGTCCTGTCAGACCATCTGCTATGTGGGTGCCGGGGTCCCCGGGCAGAGGACCTTGCCCCTGCCCGCCTCGGGGACTCACATTGCACATTGAGGATGACCGAGGCGTTGGCGGCCGGGCCACGGCCCGGGTCCTGCAGGGAGCAGTTGAGCTCATGCTGGGACCGCTGCGCAGTGACAGTGAGGGTGCTGGTGCCCCCCGAGAAGGCCTCCCCGCCCACACGCAGCAGCCGTGAGGTGCTGGCCTCCTGCAGCTGTCCATCCAGGTACCAGGCCAGTCGGGGGGTGCCGGACACCCCCGCCACTCGGCAGGTGAAGGGGTGGCGTTCATTCTCCCGAAGTGCCCGCTCAGCCCAGGCCTGGCCATCGATTTGTGGCTCCAACTCCCCCCAACCTGGAACACGACAGAACGTTCTGGGTCGGGCTGGCACTGCTCTGTGACCACGAGGAGGCCCAGTTACCGAGGGGCAGCCGGCGGGGAGGTCTCCCACAGGGAGTGGCTGCACCGTGGGCAAGTGGGTCGGGAAACCCAGCGCTGGAGCCGAGGGCCTGAAGGCGGCCCCAAACCGAGGTGCAGGCAAGGAGGGAAGAGGAGGCGCGGCCGGAAGTGCCCGCAGAGGGGTGTACCTGAGCTCAGGAGGGCTGGCAGGAGCAGCAGTGTGTGCGGG
>NW_006289392.1:5414939-5473798 GCF_000327345.1 Myotis davidii | reverse complement strand
CAGGCCTGGGCCTGGGCGCGGGCCGGGCGGCGGTGGCCGCTATTGCATCGCACAGATGGGGGGACCCGAGAGCCAGAGACTCGCCCTGGCTCCTGGCCGCGGCCAGTGGTGGCAGAGCTCTCGCCCCCGACACCCAACACCCGCACAGCTGAAGCTTCCAGAAGTCACCGTGTTCATGAATCCGGCCCGTGGCTGGCCTGTGTCTTCCACGTGGTCGTGGTTCCCCATCTACCACGTGCCGGCGACTGAGCCCCACAGCCCCAAATAGTTATAGTTTCTTACAAACACAGGCAAGTCCTTTTCTCTTTCTTTCTCCCTTTGAAGGCTTTTCGCTCCTCTTTCCCGTGGTGTGACTTTTTTGACAATGAGGAAGGGTTCTCCTTCCTTACTGCCTTTTTAAAAGGCTGCCTCCTGCAGCCCCTGCAGGGGTGGAGCCGCAGCGTAGGCGTGTGCCCGGCCGGGAATTGAACCTTCCCCGTGCATGCTGCGACCTGGAAGGTTCAATTCCAACTTTGGGCGTTTTGGAGGCAGCTGTTCCTGCTTAGCTCACTCCCCAAGTCCCTGGCAGCCCACAGGCTGTGCCTTCTCCACTTCCTCCCCTCCATCCACCGAACTCCTACTCATCCCTCAGCTACACCGGTCAGGGCTCCATTGTGTGATTTTTAAAACAGCGTTTCTCCACTGACCGTCTTTCCTCATTCTTTATTTCCAGCGTCTTCACCATTTTGTATCTAATTTTTTTTGAAGGGGTCTTGGAGCCAGAGCTGGCCTGCCGCATTTTTATTTTATTGTCCTCATGAAATACTGGGCGTGTGAACTCAGCCTGGGGAGCCTGCCGGCATCTGCTGCAGGGCCCACTGAGCTGCATTTGTGGGTTCTCATTTCACTCTTGTTCTCTGTAGTCTAGACGAGAGACCCCCGCCAGGATGGTTGGTGAGCTCACCGTCCTAGCAAGGCTGAGCTGCCTCCTGGCTGTTTTGGTCCCCGGAACCCAGGGGGGCTCTGGACCTGGGCCTTTGAGCAGCTCCCCGATGGCAGCGTTTCTTGGTTTACCTCAGAGGAGCTGGTCTGGAGGAATGGCAGGCCTCCAGGCGAATGGCCTCTGGTCCTCTCTGGGGTTTCGGTCAGTAGGCTGTCTCCAGGACCCTTACAGCCCTGCCGGACCCTGCCCTGCCTGGGCCGGGTGACAGACCAGCCTGGAGGAGGGACCCTCGAGGCTCTTCGCTGTTCCCATAATGGAGTCCAGACCCCCAGCCTGGCAGTACTGGTCCCAGGAGCACGCCCACCACCACTGGTCGGCCTGCGCTCTGGTTCCTAGCATGGCCCCTTTTGTCCCACTGTCCCCACTCCAGCTAGAATGACCTAAATGCCACAAGTCTGATCCAGTCACTCCAGGTTAAAATCCTTTAGTGATTCCTGTTTCCTTCCAGGCCCTGCCCTATCCTTCCACCACTCCCTGGTTGTCAGCTTGGAGGTATAGCATTCCCTGTACTTTTCTTTCATGCCTTTCTGGACCTCTACAGGCTGTGCCTTCTCCACTTCCTCTCCTCCATCCCGTGAACTCCTACTCATCCTTCAAAACCCACTCATCAGGAGCAGATGCTTCTCAACCTATTATGGTATTGTCATCATGTCTGTCCTGGCGCCTGGTCTGCAAGCTTGAGAAGCAGTATCACTCTGGAGCCCTGACACCTGGTTCCAATCCCAGTTCTGCTACGTCTCAGCTGTATGAGAGCAGCATGCTACCTGACCTCCATGCTTCAGTGTCTTCATCTGTAAAACGAAGGTAAGACTACATACCTTCCAGGGTTGTGAGAATTAAATTAGTTACTACAGCTTACATGTAAAGTGCTTAGTGGCTGGCACATAGTAGTTGCTGTATCTTTTATCTTTGTGTCCTCAGCACCTGGCCCATTATTACAATACTAGATTCTCATGAAATGTTAAATAAATAAATGGAATGCAATCTAATCTGACTTTCACAATAGCCCAAGAGGTTAGCAGGGACCATAATAGCTCTCTTATAGGTAAGAATGCAGATTCCAGAGGGGTTGAATGACTCCCCACCCCCAAACCCCAACCCTTCAACCACTTCATCTCAGGTCTGTGCATGGCAGGACCCCTCCCCTCACCTGCCACGTCTCCCTGCAGCCGCCGGGCCTGGGCTCGGTTGTTGTAGGCTGATGCCCGCTCGGGCAGCAGGTTGATGGCTTGGCCAAACCTCTCCAGCGCTGTGCTGAGGTCGCCAGCCTCTGCCGCGGTCACTCCCTGCAGCTCCAGGGCCTTGGACTGCTCCAACTGTGCTTGTGGGAAAACTCCACCTGTGCCAGGGAGGGAGCCAGGAGGGGGCAGGTGTGCAGCCGGGAGCAAGAAGCAAAAGCCACCTCAGGCTCTGGACACGTGAGCCAGAACTGCCTGGGCTGAGGGGTGGTCACAGCTGGAGTGAGATGCGGATTTGGGACGGGGGAACCGAGGTCACCCGAGGCTGAGAGCTAGCACTGCCTAAGCCCCAAAGGAACCTGGGAATGAAGGGCATGAAGCTCAAGCTCCTTAGCCTGCAGCTGAAAGGACTTGCTCAAGGCCACACAGCCTGAGTTGCACAGCTTGGATTTGAGCCCAGGTCCTTTCCTGTGTGCCCGTTTTGCTCGACTGCACTGCCTCCAAAACTAAGGCCTCCGTGACACCCCCAGGTCACGAAAATCCCTCCCCACATATCCCACTTTCCAGCCTGAAGTCTCAGTAAGGCTTAGGCGTCACCCCTTTAGAAACAAGGACATAAAAACCTCGATGGGGACCCCAGTCCCCAGTCCCCCCTTTCTTCCTGGCAGTGACTGTCATCCCCCCCCGCCCCCCCCCGCCCCGTCAGTGTTCTAGGGATTTTCCGAGCTTTAAGGCCAATCTCAATCATTGCCCCAGGGTCTGGAGCAAACATTGGGGTTTTGTAAGATCACCTACCTTGGCCTCCCCAGGAAGGCCTGCAGACCAGCTAATGTTGAGAGCTATCCTCCAAGGTCAAATACTCACCTTCATCTTCTTCCTCCGCTTCCTCTCCCAGGTCCAACCCGACAACGTCTCCAAATGGGGTGTCGGGGTTGAAGATGGCCTGCAAAACTGCCTGGTCGTTTAGCGTCCCCATGGTGCTCAACTCCAAAGCTCCAAAACTCCAAAAAGGTGACTCAGGATGAGGGAGGGAGGGAGAAGTGGTGGGAGGAGCTGAGCTGTGCAGCCAGTGGATCTGAGGGAGGTTGTTTGAGGACCATCCCCATGAAGAGGAGTGTCCTGTTCTTTTGGTTACAGGGTAAACTGGACGTCCTCTGGCCCTGGGCTCGTGACCCTGGCCTGGCAGAACATTTACAGCTATTTCTCAACCGCCTCCCCACCAGCAC
This sequence comes from Myotis davidii, assembly GCF_000327345.1. Lineage (NCBI taxonomy): Eukaryota > Metazoa > Chordata > Mammalia > Chiroptera > Vespertilionidae > Myotis > Myotis davidii. Next base: position 5,470,412 of record NW_006289392.1, on the reverse strand, counting down.
TCCCGTCCCAGGAGAAACAGTAAATACATTTTCAGGCTTAAGGTGGAGGGGAGAGAGCCGTACTGTCCAGGTTCTCCTTTGCGTGCTTTTATCCTATTCAGATCAGGAGGAAACCAACAGAAGCCAGGGCCTGACTGCCCGTGGGCCAGGGAGGGGTACACAGGCAGTAAAGGAACTATTTCTGTGTCCTCTTGAGCCTTTCTTCAAGTCCAGAATTAGGTGCCGAGTAGACATCATTGATAAGGAAAGGAGATGCTGTGAAGAGCCGGTGTGGGAGGCAGAGGACTCCAGGCATCCTGTCCCCCTCCCCCAACCCTCCGCCCAACGAAGCCAAAAGAAAGGTCCACCACGTGCAGCAATAAACTTGACATGTTTATTAATTAAACTATCACTTAAATAAAAAAAAGTGCATAGAAAATAAACATGTTTAAAAACTCCTTTTTTTTTACAACTATGTACACTTTTTACTTTTACATTCAGTCTTTCGTAGAGAGCTTTCAGCATTATTATTTTTTGAACTATTAAAGTTATTTAAAATTGGAACGATACAGAGAAGATTAGCATGGCCCCTGCGCAAGGATGACACGCAAATTCGTGAAGCGTTCCATATTTTTTTAAAAGAAAAAAAAAAAAAAAAAAAAAAAAAAAAAAAAAAAACAACAACCGAAAGATCTGTTATACATGATAAAGGTATCAAGAAATGTCATTTTTAGAAAAGAAGCTTGTCATCTGTTGAGCTTTTGAAACAATTATTCAACTACCTGTATTTACTAAAGAGACTGTTAAAAGTTCAATGAAAGAAACACCACGAGTCTATTTTCTTGGTTGAAAGACAGAACTAGAGTACCTGGGAGCAAGATACCAGGAAAGCACAGAACACAATTTTCCCCTAAATGCAGGTGGTAACCCCAACATTCATAACCAAAAATAGATAAACAAGGAGTACAGATACTGCCTGGCGACATCCACTGGCAGAAGAGCATCCAGGTGGCACCTCCTGCGTCGCTGCCCGCTGGGACCGCTGCCCGCCTCCCGTGTCCGGGCCTCCCCGTCCCGAGCGTCAGAAGGGCCAGCGGCTTTTCCCGCCGCCACTAGCAACTGGAACACACCCCTATCTATAGTGTTAAGAGAATGAAAGCCATGGACTGTACGAGGCTTTGTTACACGGTGCATTACTATGTTAGTTCCTATATATATCATATTTATACTTATTTGAAAACCAAAACACAAAAGTTGCAAGTTTAGAGAGTGAGTCTTGACTGGTGTTCGTGATTCGGCATAAAACCATCTGCTCAATCACCTTGTATTGCTTTAAAATGGAGACGAAACAAAATCACACCCAGCCCTTTGCAATGACCCGCTTTTCCTTAAAAAAAAAAAAAAAAAAAGGAAAAAAATCTTTTTAACCTAAAATACCCCAAATCAAACTTAAAACTTATCATCTGACAAGGTTTGGACCTTTAGTATTTTCGGATATTTGATTGAACGTCAGTCCTTTAGAAAGATACATTCATTAAAAGATTTGTGTTGTGTTGTGTTGTGAAATCCAGGTGCCGCGTGGAACTCCGCGTGGCCGGGGATCTGCAGGCAAGCAGGGGGGGCCCGGATTGCGGCAAAGGAGCCTGGGCAGAGCAGACAGCTGCCAGGGCTGCCCCTAACTCGTTACTGGTCTAAAACCAGGAGGGGTTGTGCTGAAGGTGGTGGACAGTAACAGAGGGACCGAGTTCTGTTCAAGGGCCAGGCTGGCAGCTACTCTGGTTACACAGGTGTCTGTGCCACCAGGAGAGGCGGCTGCCAGTGTTCACAGAACCACCCAGGTCGCAGCCTGTCACTCCTCAGGGACGTGGGGTGCCCCTTGGAGACTTAGGAGTGACCCACCGCAGTACCTGTCCGCACTTCTGTGAGGAGACTCCTTAGCTCACCTTCAAAACAGATTTGGGCGTTTTGGAGGCAGCTGTCCCACCTTCTGCCTGCTTAGCTCACTCCCAAGTCCCTGGCAGGTTGGCTGAAGTTTGGCAATGAACTCAAGGCTGAGCTGTGGGAGGGACTTCTCGTTTCCGTGGTTATAACCAGGGAGGGAAAGGCCAGGCAGACCACCTGCAGCCACAGGAGGAGACACAGATTTGGGGGAGAGGGGGGGCTCACAGTACGCGGCCTAGCAGAGCAGTAACTGGATCTGCTGAGCTGAGTCTCCCCCCACCCCAGGCTGGCCTTTGGTGAAGTCGTGACCCATCAGTGCATTAATCATTCCAGTAACAAATGCAGCTTAAGGTTTTCTTCTAAAAAAAAATTAAAAAATTAAAGGATTTACAAAAACCTCACACAGTGCAATAATAAAGGAAACCAGACAGTAGTGAACCCTCGGGCCACCATGTCTTGTTCACGGGCAAGAGGAAGGGAGGGAGGTCTGGGTGGAGGGCCTTCTCCACGTCCCAGGGCGGTCTCTGCACTCTGGCCACAGTGCTGGGCCCCGTAGGCAGGGGAACTGCATCTTTCAGCAGAGCCACCACACGAAGTTCTGAAGGGCACGGGAGCCCGGGAGCCCAGGGCGAAGGCACAGCAGAGCCGTGAGCCGGGGCAGAGCTGGCAGAGTATTGCTTGGCTGGACTTCCCAGGGAGGGGCTCCCGGGGAAGGGACTACACGCTCTGAACCCTCGTGCGGATGAGGCGGAGAAACAGATCTGCTCCCTCGGGGGCGGTCAGACTGCTTCAGCTTCAGTGGGGTCTCTGCAGGAGTGAGGGCTCAGCGGGCAAGGGGGAACGAGGTGATCTGTGAGGCAGAGGGGGATGGGATGTCAGGTGCCATCCGCTCCGTCTGTGAAGCGGGAAAGGAGATGAGCACGGTCACCGCTCGGGGCCAGTGCGGGAAAGAAGAGGAGCGGCCCCAAGGGGCTGGGTGACCTTCCTTTCCTTTTATTGTCGAAGAGCAAACCCAGGAAACGTTTATGTCAACAGGGCACAAACGAACTACACATGAAACAACAGAAACTTCCAGGGGGAGCTGGGCAGGAAAAACCAGACTTTGCATGTACAGCTGAATAGTTTCTTTAACTTCATCCTATGAAAATAAAAACTTATTTAAAACCGATCTTTTAAATTAGGATAATACCGCGGTTTAAAAAATAGCCTTGTCATAAGTGCTTCTCCCTATGAAGTGCTTCTCATAGAAAAATATACAAAATATATTTACATTTATAAAACCTTAAATAGTAAACTGTAAACAGAACAGAGTAAAATCTGATGACTTAATTTAATAGGTCGGGACACGGTCTCGGGGAGGGAGGAAGCGGAGGGTGCGGGTGGCCACATCGGAGGGCGCAGGGCAGTAGTGTCATGAACTCACTTAGCCGTGGAGTTTGCATAGGTGGCAGTCCCCTCAATGCAAGGTGCTCAGTCCCCAAGGTTTGGGCCTTGAAATCTGATTAGTGTTGTGCCTTCAACTGGACATGGGCCCTTTAAAGATCAAGTCTTCCTATGTCGTCACAAAGGGAAAATGGTCACCGTGGCCTAGGGATGGGGCCCAGAGGCACCCTGGCCAGAGGCTCTGGCTGCTGCATGACTCAACTATTGAAACAACCTTTCCCTCGTCTCACATATCAGGCTCCGGACGTTTCTCTAAAACTCTCAGCAGAGTTTTGAGAAAACGCCTCATTCTGTCTGGTTCTGGCCAAGGCCTCCTGTCCACCTCCCACTGGGAGTGCCTCCAGGCTCGGGACGTTTGGAGGCGCACAGTATGCCCACAGGGAGTGTCCTTGAGCAGGAGTCACGGTCTCCTCCACCCGGAGAGAATGGGAAAGCAGTGGAGGCCGAGCAGGGAAAACGGGGAAGTGGAGTGAAGAGGAGTGAGGAGGAAGCCGCTCTGCGGTCAGGGAAGGAAACTGGCTGCGATAAGGCTCATGGGGACGGACTCCCACTTACAGCCACAGGCTCGGTGTTTGGTAATTAATTGGCACAACCCCGACAGCCTTCACCACCACAGGGGCTGAGAATCCCTTTCCCAACCAGAGTGAGTGCTCCCTGGGAAGGCAGGGGAACCACCCGCCTCCTGTTTGTTCCCCAACGGCTCCAGCTGGGCCCGCCGGCAAGCGGTCAGGGACCAAACCACCCCCACCCAGGGCTCTGCCTGGCCCCTGGCTGCAGGGCGTGGGAAAGGGCCACAGAGGACGGCCACTTCTCCCAACGCAACAAACCCAGAGCTCCTTCCAGGCAAGTCTACTAGGCACCCCTCTCCCCATTTCTGAACAGCACACAACCAGGGGGCCCCAGCAGAAGGCAGGTCCCGGATCTTCTCCGAAACCTCCTCTGCCCCCAGGACTGTGGTCACATGTCTAATGTGAATACGGAACACAGGGCTCCGCCACCTGGGAGGCCCCGGTCCCGGCACTGGGGAGGGGAGCAGCTTCAGTTGAGGAACTTCCGGCATTTCTTGGCGCCGCAGTTGCAGGGGAGCTTGTTGCTGGCATCCTCGATGGGAAACTTGTAGTCGTAGGTGAGCTCCTCCCCGCGGTAGATCTTGCGCATCGCAAAGATAACGATGTGCTTCTGCCCGTCGATGTTGATGACCCGGGAGTAGCAGTTGGGCTCGCACGAGTGGTTGATGAAGCGGGCGGCGTTGCCATGCATGGTGGCGTCCACCACCTCCGAGTCATCGATGCGGAACATGTAGCAGCCGATGCCCTGCGTGCGAAGGCGAGCGTCGGTTCAGTACCGCTCAGATCCGAGAGCACCTCCCAACCCTTTTCTTTCTTTTAACTGAGAAATACGTGTTTTTAAAAGAATTTTTGTTAGCCCTCACCGAGGATATTTTTCCATTGCTTTTTAGGGAGAATGAAAGGGAAGGGGAGAAACATTGACGTAAGAGAAATACATCAATTGGTTGCCTTCCACACTTGCCCTGCCCAGGGCAGGGGATCGAGCCTGCAACCAAGGTGTGTGCCCTTGACTGGGATCTAATGGGAGACCTTCCATCTGGGGCCGCTGCTCTATCCACGGAGCCAAACTGGCCAGGGCCCAACCTTTTCCTGATGTGACTTATAGTTGTTGCTGCTGCCGAACATTTCTTCTGGAATAATTTCCAGATTCTTCCCCTCTCTCAAGACACTTCCATGATGAATTCCTAGGTTACAGACACTAGATTACTGGTTTCTTTTTTTTCTTTTTCTTTTTGATGTTCCAGCCAACAGGAAAGGGAAACATGGGCATTGTTTGCTATGTGGTTTTGACTCCGAGAGCCATTCAGACAAACCTTCAACGAGTATTTTGTACACAAATCCTTAGAGTAGATTATGAACTTTTACTGGTCCCACCGCAAATTTCAGAGGATATAGAAATGTTGAAAAAAAAGTGTCTTTGAATCAATAAAGTACTATTTTTAAAAAATTGATCTTTGGAAAGAGAAGAAGGGAGAGGGAGAGAGAAACATTGATGTGCCTGCATGCCCCCAACCAGGGATCGAGCCCGCATCCTTTCCGTGCATGGGACGATGCCGACCAACTGAGACACATCGGCCCGGGGAATACTATTTACTCTTTGATCTAGAGATAGTTATAGTTGGTGGGCACTTTCTATAACAAAACGAAAGAACAGGAGAGAGAAAGTGTGAGGCGCACCTTGCTGTCATAGTACTTCTCTCTCTTGTCAGTCTGGATGGAGCGGATGACATTGCCGGCGTACTCAATCACCATCTCACCCGCATCGATGTTTCTCTTACAAAAGAGACCCCGGCCATGGATGGGAGACCTAGGGCAGGAAGACGGACAAGATCAGCCGCACGTCCTGCAATAAGGTTAATTGTATGAACACATGAACAAATGAGTAATATCCCGTTAGTCCCCCAAGAGGGACCGACCGACACTTGGGGAAAAAAGAACCTGGCCCCACCTGATCTGAGGGCAGGAACTTTCTGAGATGGCCAAGGACAAAAGTGCTCTCCATTCTGCATACAGCCACTGACGCAGCAGCAATGGGAAGCTTTGCTGGGTTAAATGCATTGTTCAGTGTAAGAACTGCTGGACCCAGGGCTCAGGTTCAATGGCTGTTACCTACAAACCCAGCTTTCCGAGGGGGGCACGCTCTCCCGCAGTGGGTCCATTCCGATTTTGGAAAACACCACTCGTTTCCTAGCAGTCTCTCTAGAATCGGTCATACCTATAGACACCAACAGCCTCTTTAGACGTCTTCTTCAAGTGCCGGAAGCGCATGGGCATGGGCAGGTCCATGCTAGTCGCCCTCCTAAGGAGACAAGGATGTAGTAATGAACTCCACTCAGTCCTGAGTCTTAGACTGCAGGGTCCTGGGGCAGAGGACTCAGTGTTCTTTGCTCAGTGCCAAGCAAACAAGTACCTTATAAAATTATATAAAATTAGGACTCTTTTAAATACTTTCTTTTTCTTAATCCTCACCTGAGGATATTTTCCAATTGATTTTAGAGAGAGTGGAATAGAGAAAGGACAGAGAAATATCGCTGTGTGAGAAACACATTGATTGGTTGCCTCCTGCACGGCTCCCTCCCCTCCGACTAGGGCCCAGGCTGGGAGGAGCCCGCAACCAAGGTATGTGCCCTTGACTGGAATCGAACCCGAGACCCTTCAGTCTCCAGGCTGGCGCTCCAGCCACTGAGCCAAATGGGCTTGGGCTAAAACCTATAGTGTTTTCTGACCAGGGTGACTCCCGTGTGCAGCCAGAAAAGAAAACGGACACCCGAGAGTTACTTCCTTTCTCCGCTAACACGCTGTCCCTGCAGCGGCTCCTGCCACTTCACCACATGACCTCAGTCCTCTGCGTGCTCCTGGGAGTCTGGTCCGGCCAGGCAGCGAGGAGCCAGCAGCGAGAGGCAGAGTCTGCCAGCGCCCACCCTCCCAGACTCACCGGGCCGACTTCAGCTGCACCTCCTCCTCCTCCTCGTCGTTGGGGTTGTACTCAGGCGGCTGCCGGTGCTTGGAAGCCAGGAAGTTAAACATGTCAAACGCCGACTTCCTGGAGCCAAGGGATTAGAGTACATTTAGAGAAATAACTCAATCGAAGCAACAGAAGACGCGAACACTGAACATCTGGTTATGTGGGAAAATATTACATCGTCAGGTAATAAACTCAGACCCCAAACTGCTTCCAGAAAAGGACGGGACTTGCCTCAGGTGCACCTCGGCCCGGGCTGAGCCGTGAGGGTTCAGGGGCGGCTCATTGGCCTCCTCCGGTTTGTGGAAGCGGAACTTGTAATTCCTACAGTGCTTGGCGCCCGACAGCTGCTCGGTCAGGAACACGACCGCGTCGTGCAGAATCCCCAGCATCCGCAAGCCATTCACACCTGCGGGCAGAGGCACGGTGAAGGGCAGAGCCGGTGTGCGCGGCGGCCACCGGCCCAGCCAGGGAGCACCCGCCAGGCCGCTCACGGGCGAGCTGAAGACCAGCTAGGAGTTCCATTAGATGGCCACCTGAATGACGCGGACACAGCCCTGGCCAGTGCGGCTCAGTTGGTTGAGCACCGTCCCATGCACTGAGAGGTCACCGGCTCAATTCCCAGTTAGGGTGCCTGCCCAGCTGGGGGGCTCAATCCCCAGGAGGGGGTGTGCAGGAGGCAGCTGATCAATGTTTCTCTCTCTCCCTTTCCTATCCCCTCCCTAAATCAATCAGACATTTTTAAAAAATAGTTTATTGATTTTCCACAGAGAGGAAGGGAGAAGGATATAGAGTTAGAAACATCGATCAGAGAAAAACCAAGATGGCGGCATAGGTTAACGCCAGAGATTGCTGCCTTGAACAACCAAATCAAAATACACCTAAAAGACGGAACGGACATCATCCAGAACTTCTCTCCGAGGTTTGCAGCGGTTGCTGGGACTCTGTGAGGCAGAGCCCCTAGGGACGGAACTGAGAGCTGCCATAACTGCTCGCTCCACCTGCCCTGTTGATCCCGAGCTACCCGCCCCGCCCAAGCCCTACGCAGAGCCATTTGCTAGATAGCCTCAGGCAAAGGCTAGATTAGCACCTCCCTAGAGGACAGAAGTTTTCCCACTGCAGACACAGCTAATTCTCACAGCCAGTTGGCCTGGAGGTCAAATCCTCCTAGTATTAACTACAACAATCAAGGCTTAACTACAGGAAGACTGCACACAAAGACCACTAGGTGGTGCACCAAGAAAGCATAAAAAATGCAGAGACAAAGAAACAGGCCAAACTGTCAATGGAGGATATTCAGTTCAGAACCACACTTTTAAGGTTTCTCAAGAACTGTCTAGAAGCCGCCGATAAAGTTATTGAGATCCTCAACAAATCTAATGAGACCCTTGATGTTATGATAAAGAACCAACTAGAAATTAAACATACACGGACTGAAATAACAAATATTATACAGACTCCCAACAGCAGACCAGAGGACTGCAAGAATCAAGGCAAAGATTTGAAATGCGAAGAAGCAAAAAACACCCAACCGGAAAAGCAAAATGAAAAAAGAATCCGAAAATACGAAGATAGTGTAAGGAACCTCTGGGACAGCTTCAAGCATACCAACATCAGAATTATAGGGGTGTCAGAAGATGAGAGAGAGCAAGATATTGAAAACCTATTTGAAGAAATAATGACAGAAAACTTCCCCTACCTGGTGAAAGAAATAGACTTACAAGTCCAGGAAGCACAGAGCATCCCAAACAAAAGGAATCCAAAGAGGACCACACCCAGACACATCATAATTAAAATGCCAAGAGCAAAAGACAAAGAGAGAATCTTAAAAGCAGCAAGAGAAATACAGTCAGTTACCTACAAGGGAGTACCCATACGACTGTCAGCTGATTTCTCAACAGAAACTTTGCAGGCCAGAAGGGAATGGCAAGAAATATTCAAAGTGATGAATACCAAGAACCTACAACCAAGATTACTTTATCCAGCAAAGCTATCATTCAGAACTGAAGGTCAGATAAAGAGCTTCACAGATAAGGAAAAGCTAAAGGAGTTCATCACCACCAAACCAGGATTATATGAAATGCTGAAAGGTATCCTTTAAGAAGAGGAAGAAGAAGAAAAAGGTAAAGGTACAAACTATGAACAACAAATACACATCTATCAACAAGTGAATCTAAAAATCTAGTGAATAAATAATCTGGTGATCATAATAGAATCAGGGACATAGAAAGGGAATGGACTGACTATTCTTGGGGGGGAAAGGGGTGTGGGAGATGCGGGAAGAGACTGGACAGGAGGGGAGTTATGGGGGGAAAAAGAGGAACAAATGTAATAATCTGAACAATAAAGATTTAATTAAAAAAAAAAAAAAAGAAACATCGATCAGCTGCCTCCTGCACACCCCCTACTGGGGATGTGCCCGCAACCAAGGTACATGCCCTTGACCGGAATCGAACCTGGGATCCTTCAGTTTGCAGGCCGACGCTCTATCCACTGAGCCAAACCAGTCAGGGCCAATCAAACATTTTTAAGTAAAATTATGCAAATACAGATCTATCAATATGGACAACATTCATGATAGATAAAGTGAAAACAGCAAATGAAAACTATGGACTCTTATCTCTGCTCTGTGTACACAGAGACACTATATGCATGACTTCACTTTATGGTCCTAGTGACCACAGCGGCCAGAGTCACTAGCTTCATCTCCAGAGAAGTAAACCGAGGCTCACAGAACGTAAACGCCACCCCCCGGCCACGCAGCTGACGTGGCCGAATCTGAGCCGTGGACGGTGTTACTCCAGCCAGGCTCCCTTTCTTTCTTTTTTTTAAATATGTTTTTATTCATTTCAGAGAGGAAGGGAGAGGGACAGAGATAGAAACATAAATGGCAAATAAGCTTCCTATTTAAACCAGTCAGGAGGTGGGGTTTCTGTAACTGGAGGGATAACGGTGACAGTGAGTCTAGAGAAGAGTGGTCACAGAAGGCTGAGGTCTGCAAGGACTACCGGAAGGCCATTCCCGGCTGAGGGCAGCAGGGCCCATGGTGTGCTAACGCGAAAGCACATGCACTGTCAGCAACGAGAAGTCCTTGGGATCCATGCTAACAACTCCGCCTTCGCGTTCCCAAGCCCAGAGGTTGTGGTTCATGAGCTGGGGGGTGGGAGCGGCCGGGGAGAGGTCAAAGGGGGAAAAAGGCGACTCGTGTAATACTTTAAACAATAAAGAATTTCAGTTAAAAAAAATGCTGCAATCAAAAGACATAGGGTTACCCTAGCCAGTTTGGCTCAGTGGATAGAGTGTTGGCCTGTGGGCTGAAGGGTCCCAGGTTCGATTCCAGGCAAGGGCACATGCCTGGGTTGCGGGCTCAATCCCCAGTGGGGGGTATGCAGGAGTGATCAATGATTCTCTCTCATCATTGACATTTCTCTCTCTCTCCCTTCCTCTCTGAAATTAATAATAATAGGGTCCCAGATTGCGAGAGGGCACAGGTCAGGCTGAGGGACCCCACCCACGCACAAATCCATGCACCGGCCTCTAGTCAATAATAAACTTAAATGTAAACATAGGTTATTATTGATCCAAAGACATAAAGTGGCTGAATGGATACAAAAACATGACCCAACTATATGCTCTACACAAGAGATCCATCTCAGAACAAAAGACTCACACAGAATGAGAGTGAAGGGATGGAAAAAATGTTCCATGCAAATGGAAAAGAAAAAAAAGCTGGGGTACCAATACTCATACCTGACAAAATAGACTTCAAAATGAAGGCTATCATAAGAGACAACAAAGGTCAATATATAGTACTAAAGGGATCAATCCAACAAGAACTTATAACTCTGGGAAATATATATGTACCCAATGTAGGAGCGCCTAATTACATACAGATGGAGTTAAGTGACATTGATAGAACATTTCACCCAAAGCTGCAAAATATACATTCTTCTCAAGTGCACATGGGTCATTCTCAAAGATAGACCACATGTTAGGACACAAAACAAGTCTCTAGTTCAGGAAGACTGAAATCATATCAAGCATCTTCTCAGATCACAGTGGAATGAAATTAGAACTCAACTACAGTAAAAACACCCAAACATTCAAAAACATGGAGGCTAAATAGCATGTTATTAAACAATGAATGGGTTTCCAATGAGATCAAGAAATAAGTAAAAAACCTTCCTTGAAAGAAATGAAAATGAATACACAATAACCCAAAATCTTGGACATAGCAAGAGCAGTCCTGAGAGGAAAGTTCATAGCACAGAGGCCTACTTCAAAAAACAAGAAAAATTAACAATAAACTATTTAATCCTACAACTTAAAGAACCAAAAAGAGAACAAGAAAAGCCAAGTAGAAGGAAGGAAATAATAAAGATTAGAGCAGAAATAACTGACAGACTAAAAAAAAAAATCAATGAAACCAAGCTGGTTCTTTGAAAGGATAAGATTGAGGAGCCATTAGTCAGACTCATAAGAAACAAAGACCCAAATAAATAAGATTAGAAACAAAAGCAGAGAAGTAACCACTGACACCACAGAAATACAAAGAATTTTAAGAAAATACTATGAACAACTATATGCCAACAAGCTGGACAATGTGGATGAAATGGACAAATTCCTAGAAAAATACAGTCTCCCAAAACTGAATCACGAACAATCAGAAAACCTGAATAGGCCAATAACAACTGAGGAAATAGAAGCAGTAACCAAAAAACTCCCAGCAAACACAAGTTTCACAGGGGAGTTTTACCAAACATTCAATGAAAAACTAACACCTGTCCTCCTCAAACTATTCCAAAAAACTCCAAGAGGAAGGAACACTTCCAAGCTCTTTTTATGAGGCCAGCATTACCCTAATTCCAGAACCAGATAAAGTCACTACAAAGAAGGAGAATTACAGGCCAATATCCCTGATGAACACAGCTCTAAAATCCTCATCCCACCTGGTCATGATGTTTGATGTCTTTATTGTATCGCTGGACCTGGTTTGCTAAAATTTTGTCAAGGACTTTACTGTCCAGGTTCATCAGGGATATTGGCCTGTAGTTCTTTTTCTTTTTCCAATATATTTTATTGATATTTTACAGAGAGGGAGAGAGATAAAGAGTTAGAAACATCGATTAGAGAGAAACATTGATCAGCTGCCTCCTTGATGCCCCCTACTGGGGATGTGCCCGCAACCAAGGTACATGCCTTTAGCCGGGATCGAACCCGGGACCCTTCAGTCCGCAGGCCAATGCTCTATCCACTGAGCCAAACCAGTTAGGGCCCAACACCCATTTTTGATAAAAACTCAGCAAAGTTGGAATACAGTGATCATATCTCAACATAATAAAGGCCATACATGACAAACCTACAGCCAACATCATACTCGATGGGAAAAAATGAAAACCATTTCCCCTAAGCACAGGAACAAGACAGGGATGTCTGCTTTCACGACTCTTACTCAACTGAAAATCCTAGCCACAGTGATCAGACAAGAAGAAATAAAAGGCATCCAAATTGGAAAGGAGGAAGTCTAACTGTTCTTATTCGCAGATGACATGATATTGTAATAGAAAACACTAAAGACTCCACCAAAAAACTACTAGATTTAATAAATGAATTTGGCAATGTAGCGGGATACAAAATCAACACACCCAGAAATTGATTTTTTTTAATACACCAATAATGAATTCTTAGAAAGAGACACTAAACAAATAATCCCATTTACCATTGCAACAAAAAAAGTAAGGTAATTAGGAATAAACTTAACCAAGGCGGTAAAAGACTTGTACTCAGAAAACTACAATTAATATTAATTAATATTTGATAAAGGAGGCAAGAATATACAATGGAGTCAAGAGAGTCTCTTCAATAAATGGTGTGGGGAAAATTGGGCAGATACATGCAAAATATTGGAACTAGAGACCACCAACTTACACGATACACAAGAATAAGCTCAAAATGGATAAAAGACTTAAATGTAAGTCAAGTCGTGAAACCATAAATATCCTAAGAGAAACCAAAGGCAGCAAAATGTCAGACATCTCTCATAGCAATATGCTTACCAATACATCTCCTAGGGCAAAGGAAACTGAGAAAACAAACAAATGGGACGTCAAAATGAAAAGCTTCCACACAGCAAAAGAAATAATCGCCAAAACGAAAAGGGAGCCCCCTGTGTGGGAGAACATATTTGGCAATGATACATCTGGTAAAGGGTTAATACCCAAACTATATAAGGAACTCATACAACTTAACAGAAGGAAGATAAACAATCCAATTAAAAAATGGCAAAGCACCCAAATAGGCATTTCTCCAAAGTGGACATACAGAAGGCTAAGAGACATATGAAAAAAAGCTCAAAGTCACTGATTATCAGAGAGATGCAAATGAAACAATAATGAGGTATCACCTCACACCTGTCAGAATGGCTACCATCAACAAATCAACAAATGACAAGTGCTGGCAAGGATGTGGAGAAAGCGAACCCTCCTGCACTGCTGGTGGGAATGCAGACTGGTGAGCCACTGTGGAGAACAGTATGGAGTTTCCTCTAAAAATTAAATATGAAACTCCCATTTGACCCTGTGATCCCACTTCTAGAAATATATCTTAAGAGACCCGAAGCACCACACAAAGAATGTATGCGCCCCTATGTTCATAGCAGCACAATTTACAATATCTAAATGCCCATCAGTAGATGAGTGGGTAAAAAACTGTGGGAAATACTTTCAATAATAAAGGTTAAAAAAAGAGAAGATGCTATAAAAAGTGCTAATATTCACTAATTTCCCTGAATTCGGTTTCAAATCCCTTCAGTCAGGATGATGCTCTTCACTGGCACATGAGGTACATTCGGGCACATAAATACACAGCTACATGTAAATGAAGAGCTGCCAATAATGCAAGACTCATTATATATATATTTCTTAATATTCCTTTATTGATTTCAGAGAGGAAGGGAGAGGGTGGGGGAGGGAGAGAGAGGGAGAGGGAGAGGAGGAATGGGGGGGAACATCAATGATGAGAGAGAATCACCGATCGGCTGCCTCCAGCACGTCCCCTACTGGCAAGCCCACAACCCAGGCATGTGCCCTTGACTGGAATCGAACCCGAGACCCTCCAGTCCGCACCGCAGGCCAACGCTCTATCCACTGAGCCAAACCAGCTAGGGCAGGTTCATTATTTTAATTAATCCTCACAACGAAGATCGAAAGTTGGATTAATATTAGGACCTTATAGATACGGAGATCCAGACTCAGAGAAGTTAGTTAGCTGCAAACAATTTAATATCAATAGCAACAGGGCAGAAATAGAGCTTGAACTCAGTTCTATCTGCCTCCAGAGCTCAGGGTTTCTTAGATTGCATAATGCAGCACAAGACATGGATAAACCAAAGAAATCTTTGTGCCACTAGAGAAAGAAAGGGCCAGACTATTCTCCTCTGAGGAGAACACTGAGCCAAACCCTCCGGTAGATTACACATTACCAATGACTAGTTCAGAACAACTAAGGACGCATTTAATTATAGTTCATCCAGTGACAACCAGCTGGTCAGAGACAGACCCATGAACCCTCTTTTCTTGCCCCCAAATATCTCCCTCACCATCTGCAAAAATGGGAGGACACTATCCATAGAGTAAAAAGTCACAGAATGAGAGCAATTATTTGCAAACATGTATCTAATAAGGGATTAAATTAAGTAAGCCAAGTGTCCATCAACAATCAATGGATAAGCAAAATGTAAAATACGGACACAGTAAAATATTATTCAACCTTAAAAAGTAAATCCTGACATATACTACAACATGGATGAACTTTGAGGACATTACGGTAAGTGAAATAAGAAAGTCACAAACTGTATGATTACATAAGGTGCTTAGAGTAATCCAACTCACAAAGCCAGGAAACACAATGGTGGTGGCCAGGGGCCGGGCGAGAAGACTGAAGAGTGACAGGTGGCCACGGCTGTATAACACTGAGAATGTAGTCACCACCACTGAATTTCTACACTCCAAAATCGTTAAGACGGTAAATTTTACGTGTATTCTCCCAAAATTCATTTGTTAATAAAAAAAAAAAAAAAGGATGGGAGTGCTGAGGCCACGTTACAGCAGAGCACGGTATTAAATGAAGGAAGGCAGCCCCAGAAGGCCACATACTGTACGATTCCTTCTTTTTGCACTGGATGCACTATAATTAAATTTGAACAGTTGTTCTGAACTCATTACCCCTCTAGCTGGACAGCCTAGCCCTGTCCCACGTACGAAATACACAGCAAACCCACCGACACAGAAAGTGGATTCGTAGCTGCCAGGGGCTGGAGCTGAGCAATGACTGCTGATGGGCACGAGGTTGCTCTTGGCGATAACGGAAATGTCCTGGCGTGACACAGACAGGACCTCTGTCCTTGGTGAGCATACTCAAAGCCCCCGAACTGTGTGCTTTACAGGGTGAACGTACAGTGAAAGAATACCATCTCAGTAAAGTTGTGAAAATTCATTTTTAAAAAAAGAATGTTGCTGTGGTTTTTGTTTTGTTTTTAGAATCAACTCTGTAACGTAGACCAAGCTACCGGCACATTCTGAGACAGGAGCAGAACGAGCGTACGAGCCGTTACCTGCAAACGACAGCTGCTTTAGCCGGGCATTGGACCGCGCTTCCTGGACTTTGTCTGTCAGCGACTTCCAGGCATCTGTGAGGAGAGACAACGTTCCAGCAGGCGCCAGCACCGCTCCCAGAATCCCGCGGCGGAAGCGCGCTCCTGCTGCGGCAGGTTTTGTCTGGGAGTTCCAATCAGTTCCGTGCGTGAGAAGCTGAGAGGGAATGTCTCTTTCTCGAGAAAGGACAGAGGCAGCGAGGGGATCCAGACCGCCTGAAACGACGAGTCCCCAAAGCACTGCCACCCGCGATGGCACCTGGACCCTAACCCGAGCGCTGGTGTTACCTCTGTTCCCTACGCTGACCGATGCAGTAACAATGAACAACTGAACCAAGACTGGGGATGCCATGACCTCTCAGCGCCTGACAATGACGGCTGTAACTGGAAACCTGCACAGTCCCCCTCAGCTGGCCCCGAAGGTCCCATCGTCTCTCACTGTCACAGAAGTGAGTGTGGAGTGTGGGGAGCAATCCATGTGGATTTCAGACTCAGTCTAGTTCTCTTAACATTTTTCTTTCTTTCTTTTTTCGTTTTCCTCACCTGAGGACATTTTTCCATTAGTCTTTTAGAGAGAGTGGAAAAGAGAGGGAAAGACAGAGAGAAACATCAATGTCAGAGAAACACATCGATTATCGATTGATTGCCTCCTTTGAGTGCCCTGAACAGGGAAAGGGCCAAGGAGGAGCCTGCAACCAAGGTATGTGCCCTCAACTGGAATCGAACCCAGGACCCTTTGGTCCGCAGGCCAGCACTCTACCCACTGAGCAACACCAGCTCGGGCTTTCATGTTTTGATAACTCTCGCTGACCCACAGTGACCTTTCTTCCCCCTGAAACTCCTCCAGTACCTGTTGCCTACAGCACATTCACTAGTCCTTCAACAGCTAATGAACAGCTACGTTAGGGGCACAAAAATGTTAAATCTATATCTAAGAAAGCCCAGCGACTGTTATGGCACAACCAGGACAACCGGTCGCTATGATGCACACTGACTACCAGGGGGCAGATGCTCAACGCAGGAGCTACCCCCTGGTGGTCAGTGCGCTCCCACAGCGGGAGTCCGCTCAGCCAGAAGCCAGGCTCAGGACCAGTTTGCAGGCCCTCAGTGTTGTGCAGTAAGTGCAGCGGCGGTGGCGGGAGCCTGTGCTACTTCCGGGGCAGCGCTAAGGAATGGCGAGCCAAGCGGTAAGGAGCGAGCAGGCAAGGAGCGAGCAGGCGGGTGGTTAGGAGCAAGGGGTCCTAGAGTGTGAGAGGGCTGGATTGCAAGAGGGTGCAGGCCAGGCTGATCCCCACCCCCCCACACCCGCGTGAATTTTGTGTATCAGGTCTCTAGGAAGAACATAAGCTTCAAACCCTTCCGGGAAGCTGCCTGCTGAGTAAGACATAAAAGTAAACAAACGTTTATGGAGGTGAGGGAGGACAGCATTCAAGATGTACAGGAAGGCCCTGGCCGGCTTGGCTCAGTGGATACAGCATTGGCCTGGGGACTAAAGGGTGCCAGGTTTGATTCTGGTCAAGGCACATGCCCGGGTTGGGAGCTCAATCCCAAGTGGGGGGCGTGCAGGAGGCAGCCGGTCAACAATTCTCTTCTCTCATCATCAATCTTTCTTCCCTCTCTCTCTCCCCCCGCTCCCTTCCTCTCTGAAATCAATTTAAAAAAGAAGAAAGAAAGAAACAACAAAACAGGAAGTGGTAGGAGAAAAGTGAGAGAGACAAGCAGAGATCTCATGTGCTATGCAGGGTGTATGTAACATTCAAAACATAATCTGTATCCCTAACTCTTCCCATAAACCACGGACTGTTTCTCAAGAACACTAACTTCTAAGGACAAACCACATGTGCAAAGCCCCCACACCTCCCAGCACAGCTGCACAGCGCTGCCCTGGGGCAGCCCGAGCAATCCACTCGCCTTCAATGCTCTCCGCACAGATCTGGAAGCCGTCGTCACTGGAAATTTCAAACACCAGGCCTTTCTTGGGCTTTTTCTCGGTGATGCTTTCCTTGCGCTTCTGTTCCTGCTGCAGCCAGAGCATGAGTGGCGAGCTGAAGCCTCCGTCCTCCTCCTCCGCCGCCTTCGGGTCTGCGAGGGAGAGCGCAGAGCGTCGGCGGCTGCAGCAGGCCCGGGCAGCCCAGACTATGCATACCGTGGCGAAGCCAGCGGCATCCAGAACAGGGATCATCCCACTGACAGGCAATCAAACGGAGTCTCAAGGAGGTGAGCTCGCTGCTCGGGCCATCGCTACACACGACTACCAGTAAAACTAGAAATGGTCTTAACACCGAGCCATGCTCTTTGTGGCAGTTTCTAGTATGACAATTTGATAGTTTTTCAGTAAGTGACTGCCCTCTGTAGGTTAAAGTAAAAAATGACACTGCTAACGTGTATGAAGCAGTATGTGCCAGGCACTCTCCTACGCTCTCAGGCACGTTCCCTAGATTGTAACTCACCAACCTCACAAAAGTCCGATGAGTAGGTGAGGGAACTGAGGCAGAGAGAGCTCAGTGGCCTAGCGCCCAGGGTCGGGCAGCCAAGAGGGTAACGCCGCGCCTGAACTCCTGCGGCACAGCGCTGCATGGTCGGCCCCTGCTGTCCTCCCACACAGAGACCGACCCACCTTCTCGAGGATCAGCAAGGCAGCAGTGTTCCCACACCCCAAAGCTGGTGTCCAAGCAGTTTCCCCACCGGGTTCTCCTCTGGGGAAGACAGGCCCTTTAATGGAAACGGGCAAAGCCTGACCCCAGAGCTCCCCAATCGGAACAACGTGACCTGCTGTTTACTGACCAATCAGCAGGGCAGACCGTGAGGGCTCTGGAGACGTATCTGGCGGCACAGCCGAATCTGGCTAGCTTACAGAGTAAGAATGCTTCCTGGCTTTCTTCAGTGACAACCAGGGGTGAATGAAGTCAGGTTATCATGAGCTATTTATTTACTTTTTATTTTTGTTATTTTTTAATTCTCACCCAAGGATATTTTTCCATTAATTTTAAAGAAAGGGAAAGACAGAGAGAAATATTGATGTGAAAGAATCACATCGATTGGCTGCTTCCTGCATGAGCCGCGACCATGGCACGGGTTGGGGAGGAGCCTGCAACTGAGGTCCGTGCCCTTGATCGGGATCAAACCCGGGACTCTTTGGTCTGCAGGCCGACGCTCTATCCACTGAACCACACCGGCCCGGGCACACTAGCTACTTGCACCATACTGCTATTAAAGCAAGTCGAGCAGGAGTATAGTTAAAGGCTTCCGTCTTGTGTCCTTTCCTTGACAGACGGCCACAGAATATGTAGTGGATGAGCACGGGACGGAAAGATGCTGTGAGGCTCAGGCCACAGTTTGTTCCCTCACTTCACTCTGTGTGACTGTTGGGGGGGAGAGGGGGAAGGGTTTAAATCTAGAAAAACCAGTAGGTAACGTAGGTGATTTTTACAGCACGTTTGGCTGTGAAATTCTGATTGGGACCAGTTACCCATCCACATACCTGTGCTTTCTTGTTCATTTGCTGGATTTTGTGTTGTCTGAACCTCAGGAAGAACAGCCATTTGCCTAAAAAACACACATACACACACAAAAACAACCCAAAACACAAGTGTGAGATTTATCAGCGAGGACTTCAGTTCAAACCTAAAGCTGTGTCAGTCCCACAAAGCCCCTGCCGGAGACCAGCCCCTGAACGAGGAGCACCACCCGCTACCGTGCGGCACCGACAGAAAGCCATCTTCTAGGCCGGTGGTCGGCAAGCTCGTCAGCCAACGGAGCCAAATATCAACAGGACAACGACTGACATTTCTGCTGAGCCAAATTTTTTAAACTTAAACTTAAACTAGGTAGGTACATTGTTATTAACTTAATTAGGGTCCTCCTAAGCTGGCCTTTGCCAAAAACGTCCTCAATCTGATTGAGGTACGTTCACTGAGGTTGACCCCTTCCAACTCTCCCATCCACACTCGTCTTGTGTATTTGTTTCATCGATCTCCTTTCTGAAAACCGACTTCTGCGTGTGGGCCACGAAGTTTCAATTGCACTGTACGTGTGCGCCCACACGTGGCATTTTGTGGAAGAGCCACATTCAAGGGGCCAAAGAGCCGCATGTGGCTTGCAAGCCGCGGTTTGCCAACCACTGTTCTGACATTAAATACTGACATTAAATTTTTATTTATTTATTTTGTTAATACTCAACCAAGGCTATTTTTCCATTGATTTTTTAGAGTGGAAGGGGGAAAGAGAGAGAGAGACAGAGAGAAACATCGATGTGAGAGAGACACATCGATTGGTTGCCTCCGTACACACACCGACCAGGGCTGAGGAACCTGCATCCGAGGTACATGCCCTTGACCGGAATCGAACCCGCAGGCCAATGCTCCATCCACTGAGCCAAACTGGCTAGGGCGACATTCAGCTTTTACTTTTGGGGTTGTAGATTGTGTCCTTACATTTTTTCTCACCCTTAGTATTGGGAAAAGGATTAAAGAACACTTGCTAGAAGCAGTTCTGGAATCACTTAAGAGCAGCTTAAAGTTGGCTGCTTTTGGTTGCTTCCCACAATGGGCCCCAACCGGGGACTGAACCCGCAACAGTGAAATATATACTAAAGGGGATAGTTAGGTAAATTACTGTAGATCACACACGGGAGCCAGAGGCCGCCATTAAAATATAAAGTGCATCTATAAACACTGTACAGAAATGCGCACACAATATGGTAAGCAATAAAACCAGGTAAAGAACAGTATGTACAGCATTACTCATTCTATGTAAAAAGAAGTATATACATGTCCTTATGTATGCCACATATATCTGTGTATGCATACAAAGGTCTCCCAGCCCGGCCGGTGTGGCTCAGTGGTTGAGCAGCAACCTATCAACCAGGAGGTCAGGGTCTGGTTCCTGGTCAGGGCACATGCCCAGGTTGTGGTCTCCATCGCCAGTAGGGGGCATGGAAGAGGCAATGTTTCTCTCATTGATGCTTCAATCTCTATATCCCTCTTTAATTCAAATCAAGAAAAACGTATTTTAAAAAATGTCACCATGGATGAAAACAAATTGTTAGCAATGTTACCTCTAAGGAACAGATTGGGATGGGGTTAGGCAGGATGAAGAGGGAACCATTATCCATTATTTAAATAATCCTATACTGTATGACTTTTACTAAAGGAACTCTGGCACCCTGGCCGAGTGGCTCAGTTGGCTGGAGTATCGTCCTGTGCACAAAAGGGTGGCAGGTTTGATTCCTGGTCAGGGCACATGCCTGGGTTGCGGATTCGATGCCTGGTCGGGTAGCGTGCGAGAGGCACCAGATCATGATTCCCACATGGATGTCTCTCTCTCCCAAATCAATAAACATTTTCTGTAGTGAGGATCAGAACACACGGCCACACAGAGCCACACACACAGGCTCTGGTGAGGATCAGAACACACGGCCACACAGATCCACACGCACAGGCTCTGGAGAGGGTCAGGACACACGGCCACACAGATCCACACGCACAGGCTCTGGTGAGGATCAGGACACACGGCCACACAGATCCACACGCACAGGCTCTGGAGAGGGTCAGAACACACGGCCACACAGATCCACACGCACAGGCTCTGGTGAGGGTCAGAACACACGGCCACACAGATCCACACACACAGGCTCTGGTGAGGGTCAGAACACAAGGCCACACACGCAGGAAGAAGGGTGTTTGATGAGGACTTGGTCTTGGAGACCTTCCTCTGCTCACCCCGGGGGCTGCCCACACTCCTGTGCCGCCGGCTCCCCATCAGCCGTGTCCTGCTGCTCGGCCTCTGCTGCGGGGGCCCTGAAACAGAACCGTTAGCACGTATGCACCAGGGTGGGGGTCAGGCCACAGAAACGACAGTCGGGCTCTGGTAACCTCGTGAGCGGAACCCCAGCCCGTGGCGATGCAGGGGTGTGGGTGCCCTGCCCACGGGACCAGGAGTCTCTGGAGCACTAGGGAGGTTCTCTATCTCGATCTGAATGGTGGCTCCCTGGGCGCATACGTATGTAACGTTCACTTGTGCACATCAGACACGTTACACTCTGGGCAGGAATAACCATCCCTCCGCCTCAGCAGAGAGGCAACAGCAGCCAAACAGCACCAGCAGCGGCTCCGTGTTACGTCAGCCGAGCAGAGACGTGGCTCTATGCAGGAGACCCACTGCTCACGAAGGCATTGACGTTTGCTCTATACGTCACCACCATGGGTGAAAAAACAATCATTTAAAACCCAGAAAACACCTGAGCCCTGCAAAGGGCAGAAGGCTGTCCCCCTCACAGATAGCCCCCCCCAATCCCCAGCCTCTGCTCGGGGCCCGGCCCCCAGACCCCGCACGGCGACACTGGCTCTCACCCTGTGGACGAGGTCAGGCAGGACGTGGGGGCCTCCTGGTCTGGAACGTGTGCTTCCGAGGAGCTGGTCCGCAGGTGAGAAACCTTGTGCTTCTTGCCATTCCCTTTGTCCAAAGGCAGCTGGATGCGCTTGCTTTTTGGTTTGGGGTGAGCGCCTGGCACGGAGGGGCTTGCGGACTGGGGTCCGGAGGGAGAGCCCGCAGGGGAGGCCGCACGGGCCTGTCCGGCAGAGGAGGCCGCCCTCTTTGGCTCCAGCCCCAGGCTGTTAGGAGCGTCTGCTGTTTGCGCCAAGCCCGGCCCCTGGGTCCCTGGAGCAGCTTCAGGATCCCGCTGGGAAGGGAGAATTCCCGCTTTGCTGGCCAGGAGCTGGCTCACATGCTGAAGCTGATAGTGATCTTCAGCGTCTCTGGAGGGGGAGGCGGCCGCTAGGACCCCTGTCTGAGTCGAGGGGAGGACGCAGACGCCGGATGCAGCCGTCATCGCCGTGGTAGAGGGGGTCTGCAGCGACCCCAGCTGGGGAAATACTCCCGAGCTGGGCGGCAGAGCCCCGGCCTGGTCCTGGATCCCCAGGCCCTGCTGGCTGGTTTTAATCAACAGGTTGCTTATGGGGCCAGCGTCTGGGGCACCCAGCAACCGCGGGTTGGTCAACGCAACATGTCCCGGAACCGACGCACTACTCGTAGGGGCTGTTGTCGTTTGCATGGATACGACATTCAAGACCGAGGAACCGGATGCCAAGCCGGCCACGGGCCCCGAAGCGAGGTGGCCAGTGTCCTGGCTCCCGGTCGACGTGCCCGTCGCTGTGGCAGGTCCGCCCACCGTCTGTGGTAACAGGGGTGCCTGTTCAAAATACATGACGCCGGACTTAGACCTTTTTATGATGTTGGGAACAGTCCGGTGAGATGACGTGTTAAGTGACCCCAAATCTAACAGGTTGGGGTGATTTGGAAGCTGGGAGGGTGTGAAGTTAATCAGTGTCATGTTAGAAACCACATCGGAGGGGGCAATGTTTGAAGGGGCGCTAGAGGGAGCAAGCTTCTTATTCTTTCGGGTCTGCAGGCGAGATATGGGTCTTTTCTTGAGTCCAGAGGACGGAGTGACTACCGTGGTGCTGAGGTCTGTCCTCTGGCTGGCTTCAGACACCAGAAGTTGGGGATCTGGAGGAGGCTGCACCCCAATGAGCAGGCCTGGAGGAGAACTGCTGATGGTGGGCGGGAAACTGCCCTGAGCGGCTGTGGGGAAGGGGTGTAAGTGCTGGTGGTGAGGCACGGGCAGCAAGCCTTTGCCAGCGGGAGGGAAAAGAGGCTGAGGTGCCTGCAAGCCTGGGGTTAGCCCCGTGGTCAGCGCGAGGCCACCGCCCATGGGCCCCAGCACGGAAGGGTTTGCCTCCATCACGCCAGGTGCGGGACTAACGGAAGAGGTCAGCTGGATTTTCTGGGTCACGCCGTTGGGCAGCGTCTGGAGCACGTAAAGCGGCTGCATGTTCTGGTTAACGACAATGAGCTTCTCGGTGGGCGGCTTCAGGTGGGGAGGCGTGGTCTGCACGGCCGCATTCGAGATCTGAGATGGGCCGGGGCTCCCGGCGGAACTGGGCCCGTATTTCTGGTTCTGGATGGGCACAGAGGGGGAAGCCGGTACCTGGAGGCCAGGGGTGCCGCTGCTCCGAGTTAAATCCTGACTGCTGCCACGGCTCTGCTCCACTGCGCCGCACGGGGGGCTGGCGAGGTCGGCGTCCATGTGTCCCTGGATGAATCGGTCGGGAGTCATGTGGCCTTCGGGCGCGGGTTCGACTCCCGGGCTCAGCAGCGCCGGGTCATCCTCGGAGGCGGCCACGGGCTTCTCCGGGATGGCGACTCTCTTCTCCGCTGCGTCGGCGATGACGGCCAGCCTGCCGGGGTTCTGGCCGGGGACCGTGGGGCTCCGCGTGGTCAGCACCGAGAGGTCGGACGGCAGCTCCAGCGGCAGCTCGAACTGCTCTTCGGCCGAGATGGACGAAGAGACGCTGCTGTCCACAGGCTCCGCGGTCGGCAGCTGCTGAGAAAACACTTCGAACAGACCCATGTCCTTCTCACGGTTGCTGTCGAGGCCCAGGCCCTCGCCCAGGTTCAGGAGCTCCGAGGACGAGGACTCCGGGCTCTCCCCCAAGGCCTGCATGGAGGGCGTGTTCTTCAGGACGAAGTCCATGATGTCCGAGGGCAGGATGTTCCCGCAGTCGTCGCTGTTGTTGTTGTCGGAGTCCGACTTCAGGAGCTCGGGGTTGTAGGTGTCCAGCAAGGCCTTGTCCGAGGGGGCGCTGGGGTGGACCCTGCGGCTGGACTCCAAGGAGCTGAGCTGAGCCTCCAGGGAGTCCTGCCCCTGGGCCTTCCCTCGGCTCACCGAGTGGCAGTTCTCCGCCTTGGGCTCGCTTTTGTGGCCCACAGAACTCTTGATGACATGTTCCTTCTCCCCGTCTTCGGGCCGGTCCAGCTTGAGGCTCTCTGTCCCATTCTCTTTCCCGTTTCTTTTTGGAATCTGGCCGGTCTTCCTGGTGGTGGCCGTGACACTGGTATCACTCTCTGTGCCGTCGTCAACACCATCCAGCTGTGAGATTCTCGGGAGATCACACTGCTCCTCCTCCCGAAACAGGCTGTGGGCCGCCAGCCGCTCCTCCGCGCCCGCCGCGATCACCGTCCGGGTGAAGTTGTAGTAGTACAGGTCGTCCTCGTCGGAAGTGCTCAGGTCATCAGCCCCGTCCACCTGCCCTTCGGCTGACCTCTTGCCTCGTTTCTTCCCCGTTGAGCTGCTGTAGAACGGAAGGTCTTCTTCCCCGTAGGACCGGACTCCGTAGAGGGGGGTGAGCCCGAAGAACATGTTGGAGCGGGCCCGGGCGCTCCGACGGGGGTACCTCCTTTTGAAAGACCCGTCCTCCTGGGGTTTGGGGCCGTCAGGAAGCATGAGGTTCCTCTCCTGGCCGGGAAGAGTCTGGTAGCTGTTGCCCGGAGGCTCCTGGGAGGCGGTGCTGGGGCGTGGCTCGGCCCCTGGCCCAGCTCCTGGACTCCCGGAGGCTGGCACGGGCTCTGCCGGCGAGGCTGACTCCACGTGCAGAGGGGAAGCGGGGCTGCTTTCCTTCAGGGCATTTCTGGACTGACTCTCACCTTCCATCTTCAGGGGTGTCAGTGTGACTTTGACCGTGCGTTTTCGGGGTGTCTGTAATTCCGTGGCAGGGCCTTCTCCTTGCACTGATGGAGCTTTGGGGACTCCAGGAGCAGCAAGGACTTTGTCCCCAATCTTATCAGAAGACACATTGTTACATGGCCGTTGCCCTGGAAACTCAGGAGTCAAACCTTCATCTGCAAACTCCGCCTTTAGATGTCCTTCCTCACCAGCGGCGACCTGACCAGGCTCCAGGAAGGACTTACTGGAGCGCTTTTCTTTGAAGGTTTCTTTACAAGACTTTTTCCCTTTCTGTCTCCTGTCTCTGGAGCTAGATCCGACCTGTTCGTTGATGATAGATGATCGGTGGCTCACCCCTGACAGCTTCGAGGTTTTGGCGTCCGTGTCGCCCTCGGCGGGGGAACTCCCTGCCTGGGTGGGGTCTGGATGTGGGTCCCAGTCGTTCCTCTGCCCTCTCGGATGGAGTGGTGGGAGGGGGAGGGCCTCTCTGGAGGAAAACGGCACCGAAGAGAATTCCACGAACGTGCCCGTTTTACCAACATTTGGCTGGCCAGATGGTGGACTATGACGCTGCGGAGCCGGCTTAGGGGGGCCGGGGTGGGCCGCATCATGAGCAGAGCCCTCGGGACTCTTGGAACTCAGCATCTTGGTCTTCTCCCCTTTCAAAGAGGAGCTGCTGGAGGCCAGGTCTGAAGCGCTGGGGTGCTTCATTTCTGAAGCTGAAGAGCCATCCACGTGACTGGTTTTGGTGGCCATCATCACCACTGTCCTCTGCAAACTGGAAGAGGTGGGAGTGTTTTGCCTTAAGTTGGTATTTGAAGTCAGTGACCCTAAGACATGATCCACTGCTTTGGCACTTGACTCCAGGTCCGCAGTGGCCCCCGGGGTGGAGACGGAGGAGCCACTGTTCTTGGAGTAAGTGCTCCCCGTTCTCACTGGAGACATCATCCGGAGTCTCGACTGCTGGGGTGCTGAGGAAGGAGTACTGTGCCGCCTGGAGCCGATGCTTCGGAGCCCCGAGGAGAGTAAAGGGTCACCCACCGTGACGATTTCGTGAGTGGTTGGAGTAGGGTTTCCTAAAGGAGAGAGAGTGACAAAGTCTATTACAGACAGAACTGTGGGTAGCCACTGGCTTAAGTCTTGGCTACATCTATTTATAGGTAACGAAAAGTCAACATTTTCAGTAAGTGTAAGTCACTAAAATAAAATGGCCTGAAAAAAATTACAAATTCCCGTCTGAGCTGACCTTGGAGTCAATGAAACCCTTTACCTGCAGAAGGCAGTGGCCGACAGCCAGGGGACCTCTGTGTTGGAGAATAACTGGGTGTTCGAATCCTAGGAACCTTTGAGATGACATGATAAAAACAGGAACCAGAGGTTTGCGTATGAGGAGGTCGGTCTGGTGATGAAGGACTTACAATTTCAGCTGCGTTTTGACTTTCTTTAGATGACATTTCTGTGGTAGGATATAAAAACCCTTACTAAAAACAGTCCAATTAAGGTATCAAACAAATGGCCCAATAAAAAACCAGCTGTTAAGGAAATTTTCAAATGAGACCTCCCAAAGAAGTGACATTCTCTGCATGCTTCAATCCCAGGATTCCCAAAAGTCTCATTCAAGTGACACCTTGACTAAAGACCAACCTGCAAAAGATGTTGGACTGTGGGCAATGGTCCTGTTTTCATCATGCTCGACGGTGCTGTTGATGTCTGGCTCCACGGCCGGCGGGCGGCACTCCACGATCTTGCACGTGTACACGCAGCGCTTGCGGGCGTCCGTGGTGCTCCAGTACACTCGGGAACACCTGCGAAGGTTTGTCGGGACCAGCAGAGGTGAGGGTCCAGGAGCAAAGACTAACATTTGTCAAAACCTCTTCTTATCCTAGATCCCCTGGTCTCCGTGATTTATAGAATTTAGCTTTCTTTCCTGGACTTTTACAGATTTCCCAAACTAGGATGTTCCAAGCTTTCTATTTTATTAAAAAAATATTTTTATTGATTTCAGATGAAGAGAGAGGAAGAGCGAGATAGGAATATCAATGATGAGAGAAAATCACTGATCAGCTGCCTCCTACATGGCCCCTCCTGGGGATCGAGCCCCTAACTTGGCATGAACGCTCGACCGGAAAGGAACTTGGTCCCTCCAGTCTGCAGGCTGACGCTCTACCCACTGAGCAACTGTTCCAAGGCAGAATGTTCCAAGCTTTTCAAAGTCCTTGTTTTCTCCTCGTCTCTCAGAAACCAACATCAAATCTTTTTTTTAAAAAAAGTGTATTCTAAGCAGGGGATGAAAGCAGTAAAGTGTCCTAAAATGCAGAGAAAAAAATACTAACTCCTGCAAGAAACAGTATCGGCCCTCAGGAGGGACCACTGGCCCACAGTATGTACACAGCGAGGAAAGAGCAAACTCGAGATGTCTCCTTTGGGAGAGACACCCCAGGGACAAGGGAAGTGTAGCTGCTTCAGACATGCTGGATGCTGGGGGAGCCTCGTTCACACAAGAAGTTGCCAGCTAAGTACGGAACGTACACTGTCGTCAGAATTGGGATGCGGACTAAGCTGAAGTATATATAGCAAAATAGGACCCTGAAGGGGGAGCAACAGAAAGGGAATTTTCAATTTATACTGTCAGCTTGTTAGAAGTTTAAACAATTTATTGCACATGGGAAAGATTATAAATTCCTACTGGAGAACCTGATTACTTCTGTGGGGGTTGTATTTTTAGAAGGACTGGAAAATGGAAACCTGAGGACAGAGGCACAAGGTGTGTGTGACCCATGACAGCAATCTTGACTTCTGAACCCACATGAATGGAACCTCAAGACACTGACACCGTGTTTTCTATTTAGATTTTATTTATAAACTAGAGGCCTGGTACACAGATTCACGCACTGGTGGGGTCCCTCGGCCTGGCCTGCGCCCTCTCACAATCCAGGACCCCCCCACCAGGGGATGTCGGACTGCCAGTTTCAGCCCGATCCCCGTAGGCCAGGCCGAGGGACCCCACCAGTGCACGAATCAGTGCACCAGGCTTCTAGTATGTATATAAGATTTTTGGTTAATCTCTTTCCATCCTCCCTCCTCCCCACTGAGATTCATCAGTCTGTTCCATGTTTCCATTCCTGTGCATTGAGCGCCTGCCCCCTGGTGTTCAGTGTGCATCATAGCTACTGGTCAAACAGTCGCTTAGGCTTTTATATACATAGATTATTCTGAAAAACAATTTTTTAAAAAAATTTAAACATAGCTAGCTGGTGTACAACAGCATATCAGTAATATTAGTTTCAGGTGTACACTATAGTGATTTAACTTTTTTTTAAAAAAATGTTTAACTTTATTTTATTGATTTTAGAGAGATGAAGAGATAAAGAGAGAAAAACATCGATTTGCGGACCCCACCAGTGCACGAATCAGTGCACCAGGCTTCTAGTATGTATATAAGATTTTTGGTTAATCTCTTTCCATCCTCCCTCCTCCCCCCTGAGATTCATCAGTCTGTTCCATGTTTCCATTCCTGTGCATTGAGCGTCTGCCCCCTGGTGTTCAGTGTGCATCATATACTGGTCAACCAGTTTTTTGGTCTTCACAGTCGCTTAGGCTTTTATATACATAGATTATTCTGAAAAACAATTTTTTAAAAAAATTTAAACATAGCTAGCTGGTGTACAACAGCATATCAGTAATATTAGTTTCAGGTGTACACTATAGTGATTTAACTTTTTTTAAAAAAAACGTTTAACTTTATTTTATTGATTTTAGAGAGATGAAGAGATAAAGAGAGAAAAACATCGATTTGCTGTCCCACTTATTTATGCATTCACTGGTTGCTCCCGTATGTGCCCTGAGTAGGGACTGACCCTGCACCCTTGGTGTATGGGGACAACGCTCAAGCAACTGAGCAACCAGACCAGGGCAGTGACTCAACATTTTTATCCCTTACAATGTGACCACCCCATTCGTTCTAGCGATCACCTGTACTGTGCAAACTTATCATGATATCACTCAATGCTTTTCTTCCATAACAGGATTTGGCTGACATAAAATGATACTTTAGTCCTCATCTACAAGAAGTAGCAAAAAAGTAGTTAATTTTTAGTAGCAGTTAGAAGTAACTCCCAAGAGTGGCTCTACACCTAACAACATGACCAGTGTTTCAGGGTGCTAAGGCTGTGGGGCAGCTGTCTTCCCTGCGCGACGGTACTTACTGGTATCCAATTGGAAACAGCTTGTCCTCACAGTCAGACAGATCATTGAGAATTCCCAAGCAGTCGATTGTCATAGAGCCTGGCCAAGGAGAGAACAGTGATTAGAGGAGATGATGGTATATATATATATATAAAAACAGTCTAAGTGACCGTTCGACCATCTGACCGGTAGCTATGACGCGCACTGACTACCAGGGAGCAGACACTCAACGCAGGGGCTGCCGAGCTGTGGTGACTTGGCAGCTGCGGTTCTCGGGGTGACGCACTCAGAACCAGAGAAGGGAGCCCGATTCCAGGGTGCGTCACCTGAGAACCACCCTTTCACGATCCGGGACCCCTCGGGGATGTCGGAGAGCCAGTTTTGGTCCGAACCCTGCAGGCCAAGCCAAGGGACCCCACCAGGGCCCAAATCCATTCACTGGGCCTCTAGTATAAAATAATTTCATAACCAAAGACTAGAAAGTACCCCAATGCTACATCCAGCCTCCCCTACAACCGAGGCCCATGCCCTACCAATCATCATGTGAATGTTTTCTGGTTCCAAGCCACTAAGGAACTTCCTCCTCAAGCTGATTCCTTCAAAGTCCACAAACACTCTTCTGAAGACTTCAAATCCATTCTCGGGAACCACCTAAAACGAAACCCCAGCGGAGCTGTGACTCAGCTTTCCCTCGCAGACCGTGCTCACAACACTGCCTCTCAGAGGGGCAGGGCCCAGCTCTCAGCATCACCTCTTCCGCCAGGAGAGCTCCTGCATCCCGCTACGAGGAGCAGGTGCTAGGGACAGCTACAGAAGGTAAAGCCACGTTACGACGTGCTTGCTATTTCCCATCTCTTCTCCCTGAATTCCCGGAGAATTCAAGAAGCAACACAAGCTCTCACCTCGCCTTTGATCGTATCGCGGTGCCGCTGGCAGTACACCTTCTTATCGTCCAGAAAGACGCAGTTCTTGGCCCGGGAGCACATGAAGTGGTAGTTGCTGGTGCAGGAGGTGAGGCAGCAGCCCACAGTGGCCCCCGGCTTTTGGCAGAATTCGCATCGCTGACAATGCAGAACAAACACAGCCCGGGTCAGATGTTCAAATATTTCAAGCCATTTTCTACCTCCCCATCCAGAGTTTCCTAGAAGCAATTTTGTTTATTGATAATCTGCTGAATCACAGGGAAGGGATAGGAGCCATAAAGTCTTCTCCACAAACCTTTTTGCTCCCACAGTCCATGGGGCCCTATGACTACTAAAGTTAAATATTAAACCTGATTTAGAATTTGGACCAAAACAGTTTTTCTTCTAGGATGCAAGATGGATTTAGAGAAGAGGAAGCTTTGAAGATCAAGGCTAAAAACATCATCTCTCTAGAAAGCTATTCTATCCGAAAGAACTCCGTTCTAGAAAGAGCATACGAGCCTGAAACATAATGGTGTTCCAGTTACCGGCTAACAGACACACTTATCATGTAGTTAACGTTTCCCTGTCACTCGGCTGTGTCACCACCTTACTCTGTCAGTCACACCAGGGCTCTTCTCCGGGAGGACACGTTGTCCTTTTCGCCCACACTCCAAGGGTCCAGACAATCAGCTGCCACAGTGGACACCAGTACTCGGTATGGCTGACCACCCCGAAGGCAGATGGAAACAGGCGTGAGGCGGCACTTAGCCACGGGCAGCACATCTGGACACCGAGGAGCCTCTCTGACGGCATTCCCGTGTCCTTACCAGCTGCTTGCCCCGGATCACAGCCATGTGCACGTTCTTCAGTGACCCGTCGTCGTCTTCAAACACTTCTGCCGACCACAGAGCGCAGTTCACATGTGTCCACTCATTCTGGCCAATGTACAGCAAGCGGCCAGCATCCTGGGAAACAAAGAGATTTCTTTTCTCTTTAAAGATTATGTCAAAGAAAGTTTTCCTTCATATTTGCTTTACCTCAGTCAAGACAACTCCAATAAACTAATTAAAATTCTTTAGGTGAACACACACATTAGAAAAAACACCACACTTCTTTTTCAATGTTCCTGCTTCCACTCTGCCCTTTCTGATCGCCTCTTCCACAGACAGGAGAATTAGAAATAAGCTGACCATGTGCCAGGCAGGGCACAGGCCTTACACCTCACCTCTTTCAGTCCTCAGAACCACTCTGAGGTAAGGATTCTTCTTCTTATGCTCATTTTAATATATTTTATTTTATTGATTTTTTACAGAGAGGAAGGGAGAGAGATGGAGAGCTAGAAACATCGATGATAGAGAAACATCGATCAGCTGCATCCTGCACACTCCCTACTGGGGATGTGCCCGCAACCCAGGTACATGCCCTTGACCGGAATCGAACCTGGGACGCCTCAGTCCGCAGGCCGACACTCCATCCACTGAGCCAAACCGGTTTCGGCAGGATTCTTCTTCTTATGCTCATTTTAAAGATGCAACTAAAGGTCAGAGAGGTTAAGCTCCTTGCTAAGGTCAACAGCACAGAAATGGACCTTAACCATTCTGCTCTACTACATTAAATACAAGGTATTTAATGTGCAACTTGTACTTTATTGACTTTCAAAAAGACTTTTTGAGAAGATAGAAATTACTAGACATCAGCAGGTTAATTTAAGGCAAATCATCTTTCAAATCAGTTATAGAAATAACCCCAAGTTCCAAAACACCCAGTCATCAGGTGTAGACACAAAGGCCACACAGCTCGCTCTGAGCGTCTAGCAGGTAGGACCCGTTGCCGAGGTACTTACATTAGCACTGTCATCACCGTAAGTCAAACACAACGCACACTGTCTGTTATCTTCTATGCCTGGGGGTGGGTTCAGTTCTGGACTATCTTCTCGACTCCTATCAGTACCTTGGAACCCAAAGACACCCAATTAAAACTGGTGATACTAATTTTGATCTCCAGGAAAAAGAAAACAATTCGGCTCAAATAGCCCATAACTTGTAAAACGAACACTTTCAAAAAGTGTGCAAAGTTACGCGATCCTACCACTTTAAAATTAGAGTATTTCTATAAATTCCTTGTTAACATTCCAAGTGAAGCAAAAAGAACGATTATTACATTTAAGGATCATGTGAAAATTTCTAATGCGCAAGGACATTAAATTTAGATTCACAAGTCAATCACTGGCATCCTTACTCAAAGCCGGCGGCGTGGGAGGGTGCAGGGGAGTGGGCGAGTCCGGTTCTCCAGGCCCTTTCGGTTTGGGAGCCGGAATGATTTTCTTCGTTAAAGGAGGCTGCTCAGTGCGGCCGCTGTCCTCTCGCTCCTGCCACTGAGCATAATTATGGTCAAGTGAAGGCGGAAGCACTGCGTTGGGTAGCATCCCGCTGCTGGAAACAATCGATTCGACAGGCTTACTGACCCCGTAGCGCGCCCAGGCTGCACACAGTAAGACATTCCTGACCTCATCGGGCCCTGGCCCGGGCACGGGCCAGTCACAGAGCGTCAGCACAAGTCCCAGTCTGTAAACCGCCTCATCACACAGGACTTTATATTATTTTAAAAACATAATCTCAATGTATGGCTCTTGATTACACTTCCAGAAGCAAGTGATAACTTTCTCAAAGGCTCAAAAGGATTCACCTGAATAAAAACGTAAGATTAAATATGGGGACTCCGAAGGTTGAGAACACCATTGGAAATGAATAATAGGACCCAATTCTAACAACAGACCATAACATACACCGTTGTCTCTAAGCCGGCACTCAGAGCATTTCAACTAAGTTTTTAATATTACAGCCTACTCTTGAGAAACCTCAATCTAGAAATGGATTATATGAGAAAAAGAGTCATACAGCATTTACTTACTTGCTTGATACTTTATTTGGTTCCCAAAACCTGGACTTTTTGACACTGAACCATGGAAAAACACGTTCCATTTGCTAACAGAAAAAAAACAAACAAACAGCATGTAAACACGTGAACATTCATGTGGAAACCACATAAAAACCACGTCACACAGGCGCCCGCCGGTCCGAGCACGACGTGAGGCCGCTGAGGGAGACCACCCACTCCGGGGCCTCAAAACTCCCCGCTAAGGAATCGGGAGTGACCACAACCAGAAGATGCCTTATCCATACAGCAGAGCCCCCGGCAGAAGGGAAAGGTCTGCTCTGTTCCGGGGCAGCCCCCGCAGACAGGCACGGAGAAGGGGCTATAAGGTAGTTCACCCGAATGAAGAAGGACTTGACCATGCTGTTGGCTTTTTTGATCTCCGGCTGCCCTCCGTCTGAATTAATGGCTGCTTGGATGATCTTCACGATATCATCACTGAACTCCAACTGCAGACAAAAACAAAGCATTAACTATTCAAAGAACGGGGTGCTCTCAAAACCACTTCCTTTCCCTCCTAACCACCCAGCCCAGAGGGCCCACAGGAAGCTAACGCCTTATTTTCATACAGTGCAGTTTCTATTAATATTTTTTCTTTTTAAAAAATATATTTTTATTGATTTGAGGGAGGGAGAGAGAGATAGAACATCAATGATGAGAGAGAATCATGGATCGGCTGCCTCCTGCACGTCCCTTACTGGGGATAGCCTGCAACCCGGGCATGTGCCCTGACTGGGATCAAACCCGGGACCCTTCAATCCATAGGCTGATGCTCTATCCACTGAGCAACACCAGCTAGGGCCAGAGTGGTTTCTCTTTAGAGGAGGCATTTGAGATTCAGTTCACGATTAACTTGTGGAAGTCAAGAGATGAAGGCTAATAAAGCAAGAATGCAAACAAATGAGTTGTATCACGGTAAATTACACCCAACAGGGCTACGATATTTTATTTAGACTAAAATGAATTAATAACTAAAGAGCAAATATGGACCATGAGTTAACAATCGTTTCCTACATAGTTTAAAAACCATAAAATTAAAATGCATCTACCTACAAATGAATATCCTATACAGAAAGACATTGTTCAGATGTTATCTCAAAAAGGTCAAGCCAGTTAACTTCACACTGTCGTTTTTTCCATAAAATTCTTTAAAAAGTATCTTTTTACTGGTTTGAGAAAGACAGAAAGGGAGAGAGTGAGAAAGGGGGCCGGGGGGGGGAGGGGAGGGAAACATAGATGACAGAGAACCACTGATAAGCTGCCTCCTGCACACCCTCCACCATGGATCAAGTCTGCACCCTGGGCAGCACTGCCCTGACTGGGAAGA
Organism: Myotis davidii; assembly: GCF_000327345.1. NCBI lineage: Eukaryota > Metazoa > Chordata > Mammalia > Chiroptera > Vespertilionidae > Myotis > Myotis davidii. The sequence goes on along the minus strand of NW_006289392.1, from coordinate 5,436,015 downwards.
GAACCAGCGACCTCTTGGTGCATGGGACGATGCTCAACCAACTGAGCCACACCAGCCAGGGCCATAAACAGTTTTAATACAAAAATGACTTCAATATGAAAGTAATTTTCAGAGAACTCAGATGAAAGCCAAATAAAACGAACCACTTAAGACACTGATCTGAAACAAAGGGCTAAACCAACCCACATCTTTTTAGGTATTTAAAGCCACATGACATTTCTAAATACAATACAAGTCATCTTTTAATGCTTATCCCGTCTCCTCTTCCACCAAGAGCCCAGGAAACTACCTTGGCACTGGAAAAGTTGGTAGTTGGCTGCAGAGACATACCACAGACGTGTAGCTCCCTTGGTCCATCTTCCTCCTGACCCCTTCCAGATCTAAAGGCTGCTGGTCCTCCTGCTTGCTGACCTCCGTGAGCACAGGCGGGTCCGGGCCCTCCGGGGAGCTGCGGGAAGGTAGGCTCTCCTCTGTCTCGGGGTTTAAGTCTGGAGGCTTGGCAGCCTGTTGCCAGGAAAGACAAGTTCACTAATCTAACACTGAAAACGAGGCATGTAGGCAAATTCTATAAAGATTAATAAAGATGGGACTGATTCATATTGTAAAACATAAAGAACATGGAAATAAGAGATCTCTCCAATTACAGAAAAGGAGAAGTTAAAATGAGCCAGCAGCTATCTAGGCTAATTTAAGATTTTGCTTGGTAAATTCCAAGCCTAGTATGAAGAAATAGAAACTGCCCGGCCAGTGTGGCTCAGTGGTTGAGCGTTGATCTATGAACCAGGAGGTCAGAGGTTCGATTCCTGGTCAGAGCACATGTCCAGGGTGCGGGCTTGATCCTCAGTAGAGGCCGTACAAGAAAAAGCCAATTGATGATTCTCTCTCATCAGTGATGTTTTTCTCTCTCCCCCTCTCTCTTCCTCCCTGAAATCAATAAAAATATGTTAACCACCCCCCACCCCCGCCCCCAAAACCCCAGAAACTCTCCAGTTGCTTTTGAGTAAGTCATAAATGGCAGCTAATTTTCTTTTTTTTAATATACTTTTTTTGTTTGTTTGTTAATCCTCACCTGGGGGTATTTTTCCATTGATTTTTAGAGAGAGTAGAAGAGAGGGGGAGAGACAGACACATTGATGTGAGAGAGATACATCGACTGGTTCCCTCCCACACAAGCCCCAACCAGGGCCAGGGATCAAGCCTGCAACCCAGGTGCGTGCCATTATCCAATCGAACCAGGACCCTTCAGTCTGAGCCAAACCAGCAGGGCACACCTAATCTTCTTGCTTAAAAAAACTAAGCTCTATTAAAGAGAAAGCAGCAGCCTAAGTCTGAATTAACGTTCCCACGTGGTTCTGCCAACCATTACACCTGTGTTCCCAATGACTAGTAGAGATGTACAGTCCACAGCTTGTATGGCTACATAGTAGCAGTTTTCAAATTGTACCCTGAGGAGCCCCAGGGGTTGCCCAGAGCTAAGGCATCTCTAGCCCCTTACCATCTGAGATGAGGCCACTATGCTCTCTCATACCTCGGTTACAGAACTGCCTCTTAACCACTCTCCTGCTTGGGTTCAGACGTCTCCAACCCTTTCCCTCTCTCCAGTCAGAATCATTTTTTTCCACTAAAAAGCAACTCTGATCAGGTTACTCTTTTTATTTTAATCCTCAGCATAGGATATGTGTTTTTATTGATTTCAGAGGGAAAAACCAGAGAGAAAGGGAGGGAAGGAGAAATAGCAAGAGGGAGAGAGAGAGAAACACCAACCGGTTGCCTCCTGAACTTGCTTCAACTGGGGATCAAGTCTGCAACCTGGGCATGTGCCCTGACCGGGTATACAACCTACAGCCTTTTGGTGTGTGCGACGACGCTCCAGCCAACTGAGCCACCCGGCCAGGCTCGGTTACTCTTTTGGGTGAAGGCCTTCATTGACTCCCCATAGCCGTTCGAGTATAAAGTCCAAACTTCTTATAACAGTAAGGCCCTTGAAATATGCCTCCTTCCTATTTCTTACCCCAAAGAAGGACCTATTCTTTTTAAAATGTTTTTATCTATTTCAGAGAGAGGAAGGGAGAGGGAGAGAATGAGAGAAACATCAATGATGAGAATCATCAATTGGCTGCCTCCTGCACACACCTCACTGAGGATGGAGCCGGAAACCCCAGCATGTGCCCTGACCGGGAATTGAATGGTGACCTCCTAGTTCATAGGTTGGGGCTCAACTACTGAGCAACACTGGCTGGGCTAGAAGGTTCTATTCTTGGCTCTAAAAATGTTTTTAATGATTTTAAGGTCCAAACAAATCACCTAAACGACTGAATGAAGCAAAACTAAATGAAGCAAAACTTTTTTTAAAAACGGAAGAACTCCCAACCAACCAAAAACCATTCTGGAAGTGAAAGCCACCTAAGAACAAACTCTCAGCACCCAAAAGGAGACGCGGGCCTACCTGTCGGTAGCGTAACAAATGGCTGGTGGTCCGAGAGTTCAACAAGGCCGTCAGCACCTGCTTCAGGGAGCTCTGCAGCGCCTTTTCGAGGGCCAGCCGCCACTCCGCAGGGTGCCGCACGGTACAGTTCACACACGTGTAGGCCACGCTTTCTGGCAGGCTAGACAGAATCTCATACATCTCATCTGGGAAGGCAAACACCCACCATCATAAGGCGCTCTGCAGAGCGGGAGGGGAAGAGGAGGGTAGGCCACCGCCCCGCAGAGGAAGCTGTCAGTCAGAAACAGCACTGAGACCAACGTCCCCTGGGAACGCGCACCGATTGCTCTTCAGAGACGTTCAGAGTCACTGACCCAGACTCTGGTTGCCGCGGGGTCAACAGGTCATGGTGCCCGCAAAGGGCAGCAGGAGCTATTTCGGGGACATGCTCAGGATAAATGGCACGAACGCCACACACTGTTGTTGAGTCTAAAGACCAAGGAATTAATTACAAAAATTCAAACGACACTGCCATGATGTTTGCATTGGCAGGACTGTGGGGGCTGTCAGAGTAGCTACCAGAAGAAGGAAACGGTAATAAAAAGACTCCAACCTTCTGTACCTGAAAGGTTCTCACATTTGGAGTGGACCCAGCGATCACATTTCCCACACTGCATCATCTTGCTCTCATAGTCGTCATCGTCGTAACACTTATCGCAGAGCGGGCAGAAGTTTCCTGAAAGGAAAGCAACGTGTCCCGCTAAGTGCTTTGGTTCGCACACCACTGAGTCCCCAGCCCGGGACTTCTATCTGTGAACCTGATCTAACAGGCAGGAACCGCCCGGCCGGCGTGGCTCAGTGTTTGAGTGTCAACCTAGGAACCAGGAGGTCAGTCTGATTCTGGTCAGGGCACATGCCCAGATTGCCGGCTCAATCCCCAGTAGGGGGCGTGCAGGAGGCAGACAGTCAGTGATTCTCTCATCATTGATGTTTCTCCCCCCCACATCCCCCCTGAAATCAGCAAAATTGTATTTTTTAAATAAAATACATAAATAAAATGCAGGAACTACTTAACACACGCCAGCATGGACCTACCAGGGAATGTGCACATGCCTGGAAAGCAGCAAGATTATCCTGAGCTCTTAGAACAGGCCACTAGTTCTCTAGGCTCATTATTACAGGTCATGAGATAGATTTTACAGATAACGTAATAGAAAAAGAATGGAAGAGAGAATTTTCTCTTAAACATTCCAAACAAATGCTTAAATTTTAAAAAGAGATGAGGGTATGGGAGTAATTTACACTTTTCTTTATTCACAGGGCTTTTATAGAACGCTTCTAAATTTTAGCACAATAAAGTACCTTCACAAATTTGCTTTATCCATGTATCCCCTATTATTTTTTACTTAATAGATTATAGAGAACAAGACTGTCCTTCTCAAACTCTTCCAAAATATTGAAGAAGAGGCAATACTTCCTAACACATTCTATAAAGCCAATGTAATCCTCATACCAAAACCTGGCAAATATAACACACACAAAAAAGAAAACTACAGACCAATATCTCTGATGAATACAGATGCAAAAACCCTAAACAAAATACTAGCAAATAAAATACAACAATACATTAAAAAAATAACATTATGATCAAGTGGGGTTCATTCTAGGGGCACAAGGATGGTTCAACATATGCAAATCAATGGAATACACCACATTAACAAAAGAAAGGATAAAAATCGCCGAAACCGGTTCGGCTCAGTAGATAGAGCGTCGGCCTGCGGACTGAGGGGTCCCAGGTTTGATTCCGGTCGGGGGCATGTGCCTTGGTTGCGGGCACATCCCCAGGGGGGAGCGTGCAGGAGGCAGCTGGTTGATGTTTCTCTCTCATCGATGTTTCTAGCTCTCTATCTCCTTTCCTCTCTGTAAAAACTCAATAAAAAATATTTTTAAAAAAAGAAAAAAAAAAGAAGGATAAAAATCATTTGTATGATATTATCAACACTTGCAGAAAAAGCATTTGATAAGATACAATATCCATTTATGATTAAAACACTCAATAAAATAGGGATAGAAAGTACCTCAACATAATAAAGGGCATCTATGATAAACCCTCAGCTAATACCATGCTCAATGGTGAAAACTGCAAGCTTTTCCCCTAAGCTCCGGAACAAGGCAAGGACGTCCACTCTCACCACTCTTTTCCACATAGAGCTGGAGGGCCTAGCCAGAGCAATGAGGCAAGAGAAAGATAAAAGGCATCTACATAATAGGGCAGGAAGAAGTCAAACTGTCACTTTCTGTGGATGACATGAGTCTGTATATAGAAAACCATAAAGATTCCACCAAAAAAATACTAGAAACAATAAATACAATCAAGTTGCAGCATACAAAATCAATGTGCAAAAATCCATTGCCTTCCTGTACACCAACAACAAAACTTCAGAAAAAGAAATAAAAAACAAAACCAAAAAACAATTCCTTTTGCAGTTGTAACCAAAGGAATAAAATACCTAGGGATAAACTTAACAAAAATGTGAAAGACCTATATGCTGAAAATTACAAAGCATTATTGAAAAAGATAAACAAAATGGAAAAATATCCCGTGCTCATGGATTGGGAGAATCAATATAGTTAAAATGGCCATATTACCCAAAGCAATTTACAGATTTAATGCAATTCCTATCAAAATACCAATGTCATTTTTTAAAGAAATAGAACGAGAAATCATTAGATTTGTATGGAACCACAAAAGACCCCAAGTAGCCAAAGCGATCCTGAGAAAAAAAAATGAAGCTGGAGGTATCACACTGACTGACTTCAAATTATACTACAGAGCTATGATGATCAAAACAGCATGCCACTGGCAGAGAAAGACACACAGATCCATGGAACGGAATAGAGAGCCCAGCTATAAAACCACACGAATATGAACAGATAATTTTCAACAAAGGAGCCAGAAACACACAATGGAGTAAAGATAGTCTCTTCAATAAATGGTGCTGGGAAAACTGGAAAGCCACATGCAAACAAATGAAACTGGATTAATTTGCCCCATGAACAAAAATTAATTCAAAATGGATCAAAGACCTAAATATCAGACCCAAAACAATAAGTTACATAGAAGAAAATATAGGCACCAAACTTAAGGATCTTGGTCACAGAGAGTATTTTATGAACTTGATCCCAAAGGCAAGGGAAGTAATGACAAAAATAAATGAATGGGACTACATCAAACTACAAAGCTTCTGCACAGGAAAAGAAACTGACAACAAAACAAAGAGGCAGCCAACCAGATGGGAGATATTTGCAAACAGTAGTTCCTACAAAGGTTTAATCTCCAAAATATATAAAGAACTTGTAAAACTCAACACCAAACAACTCAGTCAAAAAGTGGGCAGAAGACCTGAACATATACCTCTCCCAAGAAGACATACAAACAGCCAATAGATATGAAAAGATGTTCAATTAGGGAAATGCAAATCAAAACCACAGTGAGCTACCCCCTCACACCTGTTCCAGTGGCCATTATCAACAAGACAAGCAACAACAAGCGTTGGAGAGGTTGTGGGAAAAGGGAACCTCGTTCACTGCTGGTGGAATGTGGACTGGTGCAGCCACTATGCAAAGCAGTCTGGCGATTCCTCAAAAAATTAAGAATAGAGCTACCATATGACCCAGCCATCCCACTCCTGGGTATATACCTGAACAACTCAAAATCATGTAATCACAAAGATATAGGCGCCCCTGTGTTCATGGCAGCATTATTCACGGTGGTGAAGGCATGGAAACATCCAAAGTGCCCTGCAATAGGGGACTGGATAAAGATGTGGTCCATGTACGCAGTGGAACACTACTCAGCCATCAGAAAGGATGAAGCAGAGCCATTTGCAACAGCATGGAGGGACCGTGCGAACATTATGCTAAGTGACATGTCAGAAAAAGCTAAGAGCCATCTGATTTCACTCAGATGTGGGATATAAAACTGAAACTTGTGAACACAAACAGCAGTGTGGTGACTGCTAGAGGGAAGGGGACGGGGGAGAAGGGGGCCTAATATATGGTGACAGAGGATTTGACTGTGGGCGGTGGGTACACAGTGCAATATACGGATCTTGTCACATAGAAACCCACACCTGAAACCTTTATGTTCACGTTGACCAATGGCACCCCAATTTAATTAAACATAAAAGAAAATAAAGTAAAATGGTTGCCTCAGTACCACATAAAATCATTTCTGAAGCAATCAAATATCTATGTACCTCACTTTGGGAAATAATGGCTCAGAGAATTTCTTTGTGTTTAGTTAACTTTTATAAAAAACTACAACTACTTAATTCTTCCCATAACCTAATAAAACATGCCTCGCTGCTATAATTTTCTGTGTAAAAGAAAGACCAGAAACTTAGTAAATGTGCCTAAATGGAAACCTTGAAAAGACGTGTAAGACATTTATCTTATTCCACGTGAGTGTTCAGTTCACCTCCAAAACATCAACAACAACATCCAAAATCCGACAAAACTCTTCTGGGAGGTACCTTTAGCAAAGAGTTTGGCACAGTCGTGGCACAGTGAGAAGTCGTGGGACCACTGTGCATCCCAGCCTTTGCCTGGGGTGGTAGATCCGCAGCTCTTGCAGCGCACACACTTGGTGCAGATCTGGAAAGGAAGGAAAGAAATGCAGTAGAATTCCTTATCTTTAGTAGCTCCTCTGATTAAAAAGAGATCACAAATACCTAGAGGTGACTTCTCTACTGGGATGTCTTTTTCTAATAACGAGGCCACAATAATTGTTACACTGACATCCTCAAGCAAGGGCATTCCTAGTCTAGTCACCCAAGCCCACAGCTGCACGACGATCCTCTGTGCGCACTCACCCAGACTTTCTTTTTCTTCGTAGGTTTGGTGGGGTAGTTAGGTCCTAGGCACTCAGGGTGATAGCTGTTTCGGCACTTATTACATTCCAGCAGCTGCTGTAAGAAAAACATCAAGGCAAGAGGATGGGCGTCACCTCGCCGTCACTAAACACCTGTCGCTGCCTACCTCGTTCCATCTTTATCTCCAAGTAAGTATGGCACATCCATCTAGCAGGCAAGTTTCCTCATGAATTATTTACTCCCCATTAAAGCCCATTATTTATTTCCTGCCAAAGGCCCTCAGTGGTGAATATCCTTATCAGGTAGACTTGCCTTATTTGGGGGATTTTATCCAATGCCACATCTTATGCAATATCCCCAAAATTAAAACACAAAAATAGGCAACTGATTATACCCAATCAAATAGTCAAAACAGACTAAGCCAAGAGAAAAAAAATAGATGCAAAATCCTAAAGGAAAAGGCAGGAATGGAGACAGAAGCAATCCTCCAGGCAGTTCCACCGCTTCGCCGTGTACCTTTGTGGCTTGATGCTGCCGTCCACACACGTGACAGAACTTGCAGCGGCGGCAACACCAGTTTTCCAGCTGGTCCTCCAGGGGGCGCTCGTTCTCCTCTAAACAAAACCTATGGAAGGGCTCACAGCAGACTTGGCAATACACAAACTGGGGAAAGATGGAGAGAAAAGTGAGAGAACAGCGTGCAGATTTACCAGCCGAATCCTACACATCCTTCGGGAGTTAGGGGTGCAGTGCTCTCTGCATTTTATTCAGCATATAGTCATTAAGCAATCAGTATATTTTTCAACAGCACATACAGGGCATTGCAGGAGATTCAGGGGACTAATGTGGAAGTAATAAAATTATAAAGTAACAATATCAATACAATTCAAGACTTCATATGATGTGCTAAGTGACATAAGATAGCTAAAACAAAGAGCCATAGGGATGGTGTTAAAGATTTTCTACAATGTTCTAAACAGTTGTAGGTTCTGGCTTATCCTTTCCGTGTCTAATTCTAGAAATAAATTATTTTCATATCGATATTTTTAAAAATTCCAATGAGGGTGACCCAGAATTTTCTTTCTTTTTTAAAAATATTTTTTTATTGATTTTATTGATTTCAGAGAGAAAGGAAGAGGGCGAGAGAGAGAGAAACATCAACGATAAGAGAGAATCATGGATCCGCTGCCTCCTGCACACCCCACACCAGGGATTGAGCCCCCAACCCGAGCATGTGCCCTGGCCAGGAATCGAACTGTGAGCTCTTGGTTCGTAAGACACCAGCCAGGCCTTATTTCCTGATTTTGGTAATTATAATATTTAGAGGTAAAATGGCACATGTCTGGAAGTTGCTCTCAATTTTTTAGGAAAAATATGTCTACTTATATAAAAATGGATGTATATTTTATTTCTTATTTTGTAAAATATAATAAATATTTGTGTAAAAAATACACAAAGAGAAAAGAAGAAAGTAAATGGAAACTATTAACATCTGGGGACGCCAGGTGGAGGGGAGATGAGGGTTCTTTGTACGACCCTTGTGACATTTCTGAGAATCTGAAATCATGTCAACGTAAACATTTTTTACAACGCGCATGGTGGGAGACGCCGCCAGGCACCAGCTATATTGTCGGAGGCGATGAGGCCGTGTGTCATCCATCCTCCAGTTCCGGCTTTAGGAATTCTGTGGGACTGCTGCGCGCAGCCGTGCCATTTAAATTAGAGCAACTACACTCTGAAAAAAACCTGTTTTATCACAGAAGTTTAAGTCCCAGTGCTTAAGTAATTCCTGTGGGTAGCATATGTGTGAATACAAAGCATGTGACTAGGTAAAAAAAGAGGAACAGTGCCCCCGGGACTTGCAGACTGAATGTTCTTGGTTTCAGTGACATCTAACGCAGCCCTAGCATAAACAACACTGAAGGAAACCCTTCTATTTACGATGTATATACACATAGAAAGGTTTGTGTTACATATGTACTAGTGGCCCGGTGCACAAAATTTGTGCACAGAGGGGGCGGGGGGTTTACCTTAACCCAGCCTGCACCCTCTCCAATTGGAGACCCCTTGGGGGATGTCCAACTGCCAGTTTAGGCCTGATCCTGCAGTCGGACATCCCTCTTGCAATCCAGGACCACTGGCTCCTAACCACTCGCCTGCCTGCCTGATCACCCCTAACTACTCTGTCTGCCGGACTGATCGCTCCTAACCGCCTCCACCTGCTGGCCTGATCACCCCTAACCGCCTCTGCCTGCAGGACTGATCGCCCCTAACCGCCTCCACCTGCTGGCCTGATCACCCCTAACTGCCTATGCCTCAGCCCCGCCACCATGGCTTTGTCTGGAAGGATGTCCGAAAGGTCTCCGGAAGGTCTCCTGGTCTAATTAGCATATTACTCTTTTATTAGTATAGTGTAGATCATACATACACATACATACATACATATATATGTGTATGCATACATTTACATATTTGCCAATTTATCCAGTTACATTCATGAGATAAATGCCTAGAGCACAACTGCTGGGTTAGAGGGTATACCCATTTAAAATTAAGTACATACATACTTCCAAACAGCCCTCCAGAGAAAGGCTGTAACTAATTCAGCTTTCCACCAAAGAGAGCGCCCATTTCCACAGGATCCTTTTGATATCATGCAGTCCCCCTTTATATCATGCTTTCATTCCCATCAGAAGGCTCAGCACCTCCGCCCACAGGTTTTATTTCTCATTTCATGCATTATATACTCCTGTCCTTAAGCCTATTTCTAGCGGGTGCTATTCCTTTTGTCACTAATTGTTAAAGAGCTCATTAGAGACGAGGGGGTTTGGATATTCAATATAAAATCACCATCAAAAGCATCTCTTTTCTAGAGGAACACTGTATTATTTTTCTCCATGTTTAAGCATCTAGCAGAAAAACCAGGCCTCCAGGCAAAAGTAAACTTTTCTCACTCAATATCTTTGTTACTCTACTATGAAGCGGATTCCTTCCTAAAATCTCTAAAACACTTCAAAAATACTAGCATTTCATTAACTGGTTTATTTTTTAATTTTCACCCAAGAATTTTTTATTGATTTTTAGTGAGTGGGAGAGGGAAAGACAGAAACATCGATGTGATAGAAAACACATCGATTTGTTGCCTCCTGTACGGGCCCCAGCCAGGGCCCTGGGCCAGGGAGGAGCCTACAACCGAGGTACAAGCCCTTGACCAGAACTGAACCCAGGATAAGGTCTGCAGGCCGACGCTCTATTACTGAGCCAAACCAGCCAGGGCTCATTACTGGGTTAAACAGGGGGCAGTGCCTGCTGCCTATCAATAAAATAAAAGGCCAGCGACCATAATGGCGTCACCACCAGAACGACTGACTGACCAGTCACCATGAAGTAAACTGACCACCTCTTGGTTCCTCCCCCAGCCCACAGGCTCCAATTGCTGGATGGCAACGGGGAGACCATGGGGTACCGGGGTGGGTGGTGGCGGGGCAGGATGAGGGACTGGCGAGCAGGCGGAAGGCAGACCTCGTGGTCCCTACCCCTGGCCTGCAGGCTCCAATCAGGGCGAGTGGGGAACGACAGGGCACTGGGGTGGGCGGCGGTGGGGCGGGACTGGGGACTGGCAAGTGGGCGGAGGATGGCCCTGACCGCAGGTTAGGCCTGGGGACCCCACCCAAGCAGAGTTTCGTGCTCTGGGCCTCCAGTGTGATGATATTTTCATCAAAGAAAACGAATCTACATGACACCTGCTACAGTGCACGCCAGGCACAGAAGCAGCCTCTCACCTCCACGTGCCCGCTGCTGGCACAGAGGAAGCACACCACCCTGGGCGTGATGGGGAGAGAGGTCAGGATGCCCAAGCCGCCCATCTCCCACACGGTCTCGGCTTCACAGTCCTCCTGCGGAGAGAGAACAGCCATTTATCAAAGTTTTACAATGACACAACTTTGGATTGAAAATAAGGTTAGAAACGGTAAAATGAGAATGCTACAAGAACGGCAAGCATACTTCCTTTAATGAGTTCAAAAACAACTGCTGCTTTAAAAAATTTTACTATCAGATGCAAACGGTTAGAACAGTCACCTCTTTATGGGTTAACTCGCGCTAACTATACTGCAAAGTAACCCTGGGACTGAATTACTGTCAGTTTTACGGATCCAAGCTTTCACCATCCTTCGATAACTCCCATGGGAAAGAACAATTTCCTCAGACACTATTCTCGTGTAAATGTACTTTCTCACTCACAAACGGGCCAAAGCTCTTACAACACGCGAACCTATCTGCTGGTGGTGGCTCTTATTCATTTCCCCACTGTGTGCTGAATTTCCTTGCTTTCAACACCTCTGGTATCATCGTTATCTTGGCTGAGTCAGGAACACTGGCTTCTGATCAAGGTCCCACGGCCTGTATGGTGGTTACAAATCGGAAGGGTACCTCGGTGGCCGGGGCGGTCCCAGCCCCTCACCGGGTGCCCAGCCCAGGGTTCCAGGGCTGGGAAGAGGAGTCCCGGTAACTTCTGGCTGTAAAGACCAGTGAGGACTGTGGATGAGTGAGCCACAGGCTGCTGGAGACCCAGGCGGTCTTCCTAAAGGGCCTGCACACAGACTCAGTTCCCTCTGAGCTCCAGCTGTGCGGAGGCCCCCGCTGCAGGTGCAGGCGGTACCGCATCTGACTCTCCATCAACTTGGCTAACAAGTTTGCCTGCCCCAGTGATTCCGAGACCTTGGCCCATCCAACCTGCAGGCACGCCAAGACGATTCCAGGCTTTTCCATGCCAGTGGCCTGCCCTTGCTCATGCTGCAGACTTGCCTAAAATCTCTCAAAGGGTCCCACAAACCCCAAACAAGCAGCATCTGGCCTCAGCAGGCCCCGTACTTGCTGCTAAGCAGCCCCAACCTCAGCAATAGCAGCAGCTGAACTCAGTTTACAGCTCAGCCTTCTCCCAGGCATCTCCACGCCAGGCACAAGTAGCAGCCATCAGCAGATCATCTTGTTGCTCATGCCGGATGGCTCCAGGCAGGGTAGAGGCAGCAGCTGACCTTGGTTAGCACCTCCCAGGAGACCCCAACACCAGCACATCCAGTGGACAACCTCAGACCACACGGAAGCACCACCTGACCACCAGCACATTCAGGGGTAGGCTGGGCAGGCAACAGAGCCCCGCAGGAGGGAGCCCTGTTCCATGGGGTCGGTGACTGCACAGCAGCTCCTCCGCTGTGGTCTCCTCAGCCTACCAGTCAATCAGACTGGGGGCACCTACCTCCCACTGATGTACCAATAGCAACCAAGGCTCCACTACAACAGGGGCAAACACAGCCCACACAGGGGCACAGCACAGTGCCTTGCTCTGGTGCCCAGGGAGGCTGCACCACCGAGACACCTACCACACTAGGCCATTCTACCAAGACCAGGAGACACAGCAGCTCTACCTCATCCACATCCACGGAAGGCTGCCAAATGAGGAGACAAAGAAGCATGTCCCAACTGGAAGAACAGAAAACTCCAGGAAAATAAATTAACAAAATGGAGACAAGGAATCTATCAGATGCAGAGCTCAAAACACTGGTGATAAGGATGCTCAATGAACTTAGGGGAAGGGTAGAGGAACTCAGTGAGAAACAAAGAGATAGTAAACATGAATGAGATAGAAAATAGAAAAAAAATACCAGAGTCAGAAATGTAGGGTACACCAACTGAAATGAAGAATACATTATAGGAAATCAATAATAGATGAAGCAAAGCATCAAAACATAGATTTGGAATATAAGGAAGCAGAAACACCCAACCAGAACAGCAAAAAAAAGAAATCCCCCCAAATGAGGATAGTGTAAGGAGCCTCTAGGGCAGCGGGTTCTCAACCTGTGGGTCGCAACCCCTTTGGGGGTCGAACGACCCTTTCACAAGGGTCGCCTAAGACCATCAGAAAACACATATATATATAATTACATATTGTTTTTGTGATTAATCACTATGCTTTAATTATGTTCAATTTGTAACAATAAAAATACATCCTGCATATCAGATATTTACATTATGATTCATAAGAGTAGCCAAATTACAGTTATGAAGTAGCAACGAAAATAATTTTATGATTGGGGGTCACCACAACATGAGGAACTGTATTAAAGGGTCGCGGCATCAGGAAGGTTGAGAACCACTGCTCTAGGACAACTTCAAGTGAGTCAACAGTCGCATCACAGAGGTGCCAGAAGGAGAAGAGAGAGAATAAGGAATTGAAAAGCTATTTGGAAAAAATGACAGAAATTGGAGGCCATCTGTAACAATAAAAAAGAAAAAATTGACAGAAAAATTTCCTAACCTAGTGAAGGAAACAGACATACAAGTCCCAGAAGCACAGAGTCTCAAATTAGTTTAATCCAAGGAGGCCCACATCAAGACACATCATAATTAAAATGACAAAGGTTAAAGACAAAGACAGAATCTTAAAAGCAGCATGAGAAAAGCAGTTAGTTACCCATAAGAAAGCACCCAAATGATTGTCAGCTGATTTCTCAACAGAAACTTTGCAGGTCAGAAGGGAATGATAAGAAATATTCAAAGTGATAAAAAGCAAGAACTCCACAACCAAGATTACTCTATACAGCAAAGCAGAATCGAAGGATAGACAAAGAGCTTTCCAGAAAAGAAAAAGCTAAAGGAATTCATCACCACCAATGAGTATTACAGAAATGTTAAAGGTCTTCTTTAAGAAAAAGAAGAAAAAGATCAAAGTTTGAATAATAAAATGGCAAGAACTATGTATCTATCAACAATTACTTTAAATACAAAGGGCTTAAATGCTCCAATCAAAAGATACAGGGAAGTTGACTGGATAATAAAACAAGACCCTACATATGCTGTCAACACGAGACTCATGTCAAATGGAAAAACTCAGAGAAAATAAAGAAATGAAAAAAGGTATTTCATCAAAATGAAGCAAACAAAAAAAGCTGTGGTAGCAATACTCATACCAGACAAAAGAGACTTTCAAACAAAGATTTTAACAAGAGACAAAGGATTCAGCAATTCCTATTCTGGGCATTTTTCTGAAGAAACCCAAAACATTCAATCGAAAAGACATCCATCCATATGTTCACTGTGGCATTATTTACAATAGCCAAAGTATGGAAGCAACTTAAGTGCCCATCAACAGACAAATGGATGAAGAAGAAGTGGTGAATTTACACAATGAAACATGACTCAACCATAAAACAGAATGAAATCTTGCCAATTACAACAACATGGATGGACCTAGAGGGTACTGTGCTGAGTGAAACAAGTCAGACAGAGCCAAACACCAGATGCTTTCACTTGTATGTGGAGTCTAAAGAACAAAATAAACAAACAAAACAGAAACAGACTCCTCGATGCAGAGAATAATACTGTAATAAGTATATGGTGCCAGATGGGTACTAGATTAACCAGGGTGATCACTCCCTACGTTACAGAAATGTCTAATCACATGGCCGTACACCTGAAGCTAACATAATATTCAGTCAACTGTAAATGAAACATAAAAAAACTATTTTAAAAATATAAAGCCCACGACTCGATATAATATGTGGTCACTCAACACCTTTACCTTGAAGTCCACTCTGATCCTGTGGACTCCATCTGCTGGGACCTTCTGCTTAGAGCTGCTGCTGTTGGAGAGAGCGCTGAGGATGTTCAAAGTGCCTGCGCTCTCCTGCTTGCTGACGGGAGGTGGTTTTTCCTACAGGGACAGAAAACAAATGAAAAACAAAACCACACTCTACTTGCCTTCACTTTTTAAAAAGTATTTTTTAAAACTGATTTTTAGAGAGGGAGGATGGGGCAGAAACATCGATATGAGAGCGAAACATCGACTGGCTGCCTCCTGCACGCCCCACACCAGGGATGGAGCCTGCGACCTTTTGTGCATAGGCCCACGCTCAATCAAGTAAGCCACGGCGGACAGGGCTTGCTTCACTTTGCAATAGAAAATAACGCAAATGACAAATCTAATTAATAGAAGGGACGTTTCCAACACAAGCATCCTATAGAAATTACTAGTAAAGTACTTTTCAAAAATTTTTTTTCATTAAGGCATTTTATTTGCATGTATGTAATTACATTCCCAGAAAAAGAATCCCAGTATTTTTTCTCCTGTGTGTTTTCATCTTGCTTCTCTGTGGTCCATGATGCCAGCTGAAGTGGTCAGTACAATGAGACCAAACTTATGGGACAGGAGCGGGTTATTCTGCAATTTTTCTGGATCTCCCAGTTATACATCAAATTTGGGCTGATCACTCCACATTTGTTCAACTTGCCCATGAGGTTCACAGCAATTTTCCCAGCTCTGTGATCATCGACGATTTCAAATTTGCCAATGGAATCATGCTTCATCATCACAGGCAGAAACCGGACGATGACTCTGGAGCGTGGCCTAATAAAAACCTAGCATTTGGCCCTGGCGGGTTTGGCTTGGTGGATAGATCTAGCGTCGGCCTGCGGACGGAGGGTCCCAGGTTCGATTCTGGACAGGGGCACATGCCTGGGTGGCGGGCTCGGTCCCCAGTGGGGGGCGTGCAGGATGATTCCCTCTCATCACTGATGTTTCTATCTCTCTCCCCCTCTCCCTTCCTCTCTGAAATCAATAAAAAATATTAAAAAAAAACAACAAACAAAAAACCTAGCGTTTGCCTCCCTTCGTGGCATCATGGATGCTCTTTAGAGCATCAGACAGAACAAACATGTGTACCATTGTGATGGCATGGAAAGAACCAGAAGATTCTTAAAGATCTCTATTCACATCATAAAAACAGTGCACACAGGGAAGGATGGTGACTACAGACAAATATTGCTAAAGGATGGCAAAACACTATTCCACTAGGCAGCCTACAGCATTCACTTGTAGGGTCACCAGGAACAGAAAACAAGGGGAAAGAGACAAAAAAAAGAGAGATGAGCTAAAGCCTAAATTCCACTGCCACCTACGAAGAAGCAAAAACACGGTTTCATCCACTCAATTACGTCAAGAATAAGGCTCTTTTCCTAAAGAACAGAACATACCCCTGAGAAATGGCAAAGAAACACAGCTCTCACCTTTTCTTTTGGTTTTTGTTTTACAGGAATACTTGGGCGAGGAGCCACTTTTTTCTGCTTGCTTTGCTCTGGACCTAAAAAATTCCAAGTAAACCGCAGTCAGAGGCTACTGCACTCACAGTTAATATTAAAGAGCAATGACTACTTTAGGACTGATTGGCTGGAAGAAGAGGCTATTGGAAAAAAGAAAATGACTCAAACTCTAGGCCAGAGGTCCTCAAACTTTTAAACAGGGGCCAGTTCACCGTCCCTCAGACATTCCACACAGGCACACTGCGGGCCCGGGACCAGTCGGCTGCTAAGCAGGACGGGCAGTGGCGGCAAAAACACCCGGCGGGCCGGATAAATGTTTTCGGCGGGCCGGATAAATGTTTTCGGCGGCCGCATGTGGCCCGCGGGCCGTAGTTTGAGGACCGCTGCTCTAGGCATTGAAGAGGAAATTAAGACAGTATCTCCAACTTAATTGTTTTTTGGCTTCTATTTCTTTATTACTATGCAATGGTTAAAGCTAATTTTCTTACACTGAAGATTAAACATCTATTTCGGGGTTTGCAGGTTTCCAAATGCTGTTTAAGACACCGGTGCTTTCTGCTAGTCCTGCCGGCCTGGCAGCTCCGGCCTCACTCACCTAAGTCCGGCGGTGGGGGCTGCTTCTTCTTGGGCTCGCTGGGAGCTGCCTTGGGGGCGTCTTTCCTGGGCGGCGCTGTGCTGGGTGGCGGTGGGGGGGGCGCTGGCGCTGGCTGGGAGGCCTGCTTGCTGGACTTCCTGGAGGCGGGAGTGGTAGCTTGTTTGGGCTCAGGCCCCGGAGCAGAGGCGGACCCGTCCTCGCTCTTCTCGTCTACGTGCTTCCGCGGGGGAGGCTCACTGGTGCTCTTCTTGGGGACAGGGTCCTCGCGTGCTGAGGGGGCGGGCTTCTGACTGGCGTCCACTACGCTCCTCACAACACTGTTCTCTTTACTACTCTCTTTCTTTTCACTGGTCTTGGACTTTTTCTCTTTCTTTTTCACAGCTAGGGGAAAAACATGATTATCTATAAGCAAGAAAAATTTTATTTAAAATAGAAGTATAGGAATGTAACAATCTTATTCTCTATTTCCCACCGCTAATGTTGACACTGAAGAGGCTCAAGAAAGTTAAGCTGGTCAGGTAAAATAGCTATACTTTCATTGCTCTAGGAAATGAAAGAAACTGTAATCTTTGTATGAATTTTAAAAATGCTTTTTTTTAACGGAAAATTTCAAACAAACTCCAAGGTAAAGGGACAGTAAAATGAACTCCCAAGTACTCATCACCCGGCTTCAACCTCGACTCTGGGAAAGGAGAGCTGAGTCTACAAAAGTAGGTGGGGCTCGGCCGGCGTGGCTCAGTGGTTGAGCACCAACCTATGAACCAGAAGATCTTGGTTCAATCCCCAGTGCAGGGTGTGCAGGAGGCAGCCGATCAATGATTCTCTCTCATCACTGATATTTCTGTCTCTCTCTCCCTCTCCTTTCCTCTCTGAAATCAATTATATATATATATTTTTTTATTTTTTTTAAATAGTAGTGCTTAAAAAGAAACCAAACCAGTCTTCCCTTTACTCTAGATGTGCACAACTATATGGCATTAAAGCAGAAGCACGCTGGGCAGAGCTGTGACGTCACCTTTTGCTTGCTTCTGAAGATAGGCTTTGGAAGGCATCCACTGTAGATTCTGACACTTTCTCATCCTAGGAGAACAAGGGGATCATAAAGTGAGTGGCGCTTAGAAGAGAAGCAACTCGGACAAGTGTTAATTTGTCTGCAAGAACCAGGGAATCTTTATCCGGGACCAATCTGAGAGCTGAATAAAGGATGGCTCAGTACACAGATGAAACCAGAGCCTTCGACGCCTTTAATCAGTGACTGTGCCTATCTTTAAGTCCTAAAAGGAGCAAATACCAAATTATGTTTTAAATGAGACTCAAATTTCTTAAAAGCTAGTACAAAACAATTGGTTGATATTTCTTATACTCAAATCAGTTCTGTTCCCTTATGACAGCGGTTCTCAACCTGTGGGTCGTGACCCCTTTGGCGGTCGAATGACCCTTTCATAGGGTCGCCTAAGACCATCCTGCCTATCAGATATTTACATTACGATTCATAACAGTAGCAACATTACAGTTATGAAGTAGCAACGAAAATAATTTTACGGTTGGGTCACAACATGAGGAACTGTATTTAAAGGGCCAGAAGGCTGAGAACCACTGCCTTATGAGATTAATATTCATTTAGAATAACCTGATGACAAAATGGACTAAAGTTATCCAGCAAGTCCTCTCTGCCACCACAATGCTATATCAGGGCTTTGATAGATGTGTGTGTACACACACACACACACACACACACACACACACACAGCCCAATGCACTAAATTCATGCAGGAGTAGGCCTTCCTTGCCCTGGCTGCCAGCACCGGCTTCCCTCTGGCACCCAGAACCCGGGCTTCCCTCACAGCCCTGGCTTCATCCAGAAGGGATGTCTGGTCTAATTAGCATATTACCCTTTTATTGTTTTTCATACACACACACACACACACACACACACACACATTCTACCCCTCAATTTAATGAAATTCAAACTTAATCTGAAGTATAAAATGTAACTGAGTCCATTTCACCCCCAAAATTTGGTGTAATTTTACCTTTTTGCTGATCTGTGAATTCTCACTCCTTTACATGAATGAGACGGAGACAAGATTCCTGTTTACAGCCAGACTGACCAAACCAGAGCACAGAACTCCCCGCCGTCCCCTGGAAACCGCCTCCCCGGAAGTGAGGACGCAGCACCGCTCCCATCGGGTTTACAGAAGTCACTTCACGTTATTCATTCAGAAAATGTCTACTGATAACATCTAGTCCCGATTCCAGGTACTCTGAGATGCTCAATTCCCAAAAAGCCTGTCTGTGCAACTCTTCTGATCCACTTTAGACCAACTGCCCAGAGGGTGAACGTGCACCCACAGACTGACCGAGAAAGGGAGAAAAGATCATCACAACATCCACATCACAAATCCCACAGGCGTGAAACTATCCCAGAGACAGCAAAGAGACATGGGCAGACAGCACGAACACTTCCCAAAAGCCATAAAGATAAAGGGAATTTTGGTTAACCTGATAAACATGCCTAAATTTGTCAGTTTTCAAGTAGAAAGCCCCTCGAGCTGCACTGAGATGGTAGCCCCGAAGCACCCATGGCTATGTAAATTAATTAAAATAAATTTGATAAAAAATGTAGTTCCTCGGTCATTCACGTTTCAGTCGCTCCACAGCCCATGGGGCTCATGGCTAAGCAGCTCAGAGCACTCCCAGCGCTGCAGAGCGTTCTACTGGTCAGCCTGCCCCAGAGAGCTTCTTATTTAAAGCACAGCTCGGCCTGGCTGGTGTGGCTCAGTGAATAGAGCGTCGGTCTGCGGGTTGAAGGGTCCCAGGTTCCATTCCGGTCAGAGCACATGCCCAGGTTGCGGGCTTGATCCCCAGTGTGTGGCGTGCAGTAGGCAGCCGATCAATGATTCTCTCTCATCGTTGATGTTTCTAGCTCTCTCCCTTTTCCTTCCTCTCTGAAATCAATAAAAATATATATTTTTTTAAAAAATAAAGCACAACTCACACCTAGCCACACTGCCCAATCCAACTGTGCAGCTAACCTTGAAACCCAAGAACTGAGTACAACCACGTTCAGTTTTTGGATTCATCTTGCAACGAATTGAGCACAAGCAAACCCCTTCACGGAGGGGAGGCCGACGCTCCGAGCAGAGCCCACTCACTTGCAGCATTGCTTCTTTATGTTGCGGCCGCCGAACTTGGGCTTGTCCAAGCAGTTAGTACAGACGCCACAGTCCTCGGGCACCTGGCAGCCGGGACACTGCCCACACCGCCTGGAGCGCCGGCCCTTCTTCACAGGGGGCTCCTGGGGAGCCTTGTTTCTGGTGACGGGTTTGATTGGTTTGATGGGCGGAGCCAGAGGTTCGGCATCTTCTGAGCCAGCGATTGAGGACTTGTCTGATAAAGAAACGCATCGTTAGTTCTGAGGGAGGATCTGATTCCTTCTTGGGAGCAGAGGTGGAGATCTTCAAAATCAATTTATATCATTAGGTACATTCAAACTTTGTTTTCACTGGGACTCCAAAAGTGAAATGGAATACATTAAAAAGCGTCATATGCAGAACTCAAAGCCTGTTTAAATATTGATTTAAATGTTATTAAATGCCTATAAACTTGTAGCTTAAAGAAAGCAGAAATCCAGCCAAAACCAGTTTGGCTCAGTGGATAGAGCGTCGGCCTGCGGACTGAGAGGTCCCAGGTTCGATTCCGGTCAAGGGCATGTACCTGGGTTGCAGGCACATCCCCAGTAGGGGGCGTGCAGGAGGCAGCTGATCGATGTTTCTCTCTCATCGATGTTTCTAACTCTCTATCTCTCTCCCTTCCTCTCTGTAAAAAAATCAATAAAATATATTTAAAAAAAAAAAAAGAAAGCAGAAAACCAAATACTGAAAACAAAACATAGTCTAACCCGAAGTTCAAGAAAATGAACTGACTGCTTCAGAGGACTGCCTACACCTCTACATTTTAATGAGCAGTTACCCATCATCTAGGAGCTATAGGGCGACCATGAGAATGAGCCTCACTGACCCCCGAACACATGACTGACCCCGGACCCCAGCTGCTGAGCCCTGAAAGCCATGGCCCCGAGTCCCT
>NW_006289392.1:5412262-5414875 GCF_000327345.1 Myotis davidii | reverse complement strand
CTCAGACAGACCTGTTCCTGAGACACATTCCTCTAGCGGTGAGCTGTTGCTCAAGGACTGTCTTGCCAAACCTTTTTACACTGCATGGCCGTCTAGGAAAGTTATGCCCAAAGATTCCCTCCCTCCTTCATTGACTGACAGCTCTCCCAGCCTTCCCTGGCTCCCTCCCCATTGTGCCTCACAGACAGTTCCTCATAGAATCCTTGTTCACTGAACCCCCACCCCTTGCCATCTGTTTTTAGAGGATCCAGATGAATACATGATGCTATTGCCAGCCTACAAGGCACCCCAAGAATGATCAGCAGCAGATCACCTGGGTGCTAGGACTTCAAGGCTGACATCTGGACCTACCATCATTCCCCATGGAAGACAAGATCTTTTCTCGTTCTTCCCACGGTAAGGCACTCAGGGTGGGCATGTCGTCAGGAAACACAGCGCGTTTCCGGCCAAGGGCAACAGCAGCTCTTCTGCAGACGTGTTTAATCCGGGGTCCTCGCACAGACGTCTCTGATGAATCACTTTCTTGACCCTAAACAGGAGGTGAGCCAAAACAACCACACATGTTGACAACATAACTAAATGAAGCCAGGGTATTTTGGGCTAACTTATTATAATGTGGACTCACTCTAGTTATTTCCAGGTGATAAGCCATATCAATTTGCAGGAATCAACTACCTCTGAGTCCTAACATTGGCAGGAAAAAGACAGAAATCAACTAAGTTCCTATTCCCAATTATACTACTTCTTCCTATTCCCCTCAAAATTTAAGTTGCCAGTATCTTATCAAGAAGTTCAGCCTAACCATAATTTCCTGTATTTCCCTGATCAATAGGGAAGTAGGAGGAATAACCTATGAATGAAGTATACAAGACTCCAAATGGAAAAGTCTCCCATCTTAAAGAGCCACTGCTTTTGTCACTCAGAGGCTAACCAAAAAACACCCACAATGGTGTCAGAGGAAGTCCCTGCTTGAACTCTCAACTGGCAGAATTCGTAGAATATGCCCCAGGTTGAGTAACATTAAAAACCTAGGTCTGTGTTCACTGCAACCTAACTTGAGATGTTGGCATAAATAAGCATCTACTACATGACAATTTTTTTAAAAAGAACCCTAAAGATCGGTATGCTTTCTCAGAAAAGACCAGTGCCTAGTTTACTGTGTAAAAAGAAAAAAACACACAAAAAACCCCCACAACACTGTTCTTTGTAAAAATATGTTTGTCTTCATCTTAGTAAACTCAATTCGACAGCTTTTCTGTCCCACAGCCTAAGGCCAAAGGCTTCTCAGGTGTATTCTGCACACACCATCAATTCATGTATTTATTTATTGCTCTAAGCACCGCACCCCTTAGAGCAGTGGTTCTCAACCTGTGGGTCGCGACCCCTTTTGGGGGGGGGGTCGAACGACCCTTTCACAGGGTTGCCTAAGACCGTCGGAAAACACATATATAATTACGTAGTTTTTGGATTAATCACTGTGCTTTAATTATGTTCAATTTGTAACAATGAAATTTGGGGGTCACCACAACATGAGGAGCTGTATTAAAGGGTCGCGGCATTAGGAAGGTTGAGAACCGCTGCCGTAGAGGCTGAGACTCCTCCCCATCCTGTTTTCTACCGTCAACAACAGTGAAACAACTTGACTACAGAGAAGCACCTTCGAACCTGCCACAGGTTCTAATCCACCAAAGCCATTAAGTACAAACTCGCATTCTCTGTCCCCTGGCCCCAACCTACCTGCGGGCCTCAGCTCACCGCTCTCCTGCCTGTACAGCCTCGCTACCCACCGCCCCTCAAGTGTGTCCCTACCTCCCCTGCCCCTCTCCTTGCAACGCTCTCCCCATCGCTGTCTACCTATCAGAACCCCGCCTGTCCTTACGGGGTCACTGCAGATGTCACCCCTTCCCCCGCCTTTCCCTGGCTCCCGCAAATGAACAGACCGGGCCCCTCAGCCTGAAGCTCGCTCCTAGCAGGGCTGGCCATGACGGAGGTCACCAGGCAACACGGAAGAGAGTACCTGTGCTCTGGGCTGGTCGGTTTGTTTAAGACTCTTGCTCTTCTCGATCTTGCAGAGCTGGGCCTTGGCCTTTTTGAGGAGGCTGGCGACCCTCTTGTCGGTCATGGGGAGCTTGTCCGCCTGCGCCAGCATGGAGCCGATGGAGGACGCGGCATGCTTCACGCCGGGCGCGGGCGCGGGCGGGCAGGGCGCCTTCTCCTTGTCCAGCGCTGCGGCGGGGCCGAGGTCCAGGGCGGCCTTGTCCAGGCTCCCGCGCCCTTTCTTGATCAGGATTTTGGTTTTGACAGCGGTTGTGTCCCCAAGGGTCACGGCAGCCACCTCGGGCCCAGAATCGAGGGACGAAGACTTCTTCCGCCCCGTGACCTTCTTGGCAGAGGACGGCGCGGCCCCCTCCTCCGCGCCCGCCTTCTCTTTGGAAACCCTGCCCGCGGGGTACAAGGCGGAGCTGCCCTGGGGCTCGGACCCCTTCTTCCGCTTCTCTTTGCGGGACTCGCGCTTGTTCTCCTTCTCCCGCTCGCGGTCCCGCTCTCGGCTCTTGTCCTTCTCCGCGCTCTTGTCGGCGTCCCGCTCGCGGGCCGGCTCCTCGGGGGCCCGGT
>NW_006289392.1:5380799-5411566 GCF_000327345.1 Myotis davidii | reverse complement strand
AACTCCTCTCGGACACAGAGTACCTCCTGCCTCTCCGGTCGTTCCGGTCGCTTTCCGGGGACTGGGCAACAGGCAGCGGGGCGTGCGCTTCGGGGGCGTCGCTCTGCTCCTCGGGGAGCCCCTGGATCTCCTCGTTAATTTTTTTTTTCTTTTTGGTTCTCTAATTGAGAAAAATTTTCAACTCTGTCTTCTAATTCATTGATTCAATGCTCAGCTTCCCCTAATCTGCTGTGTATTCCTTTCAATGTGTTCTTTATTTGTGTTATATCACTCTTTATCTCAGACTGTTCTTTTTCATAGTTACTAGATCTTTTTCATACTGTTGAGCGGGGAGCCCCTGGATCTCCTCGGAGGCCTGGGAGTCGGTGGAGGTGTCCACGCTGGGGCTGCTGGAGCGCGACGAGTCGGAGGACAGCTGCGAGGAGTGCTGCGAGGCGGCGCTCGACTTCTCGGAGGACCCGCAGGAGGCGGCGCCGAAGCGGCTGCTGGGCGCGGGCTCCAGGCGCGCGATCTTGATGGGCGGGTCGTAGTCCTCGTCCTCGATGAAGCGGCGGGGGGTTTTGATGATCCGCGAGGAGATGGCGCTGACCACGGGCATGATGAACTGCCGGATGTTCTTGACCTGCGTCTTCACCTTCCGGCCCTGCAGCTGGGCCGCCTCCTTCTCGATCTTCTTCTGCGCCCCCTTCTTCGCCCGCTGCAGGAGCTGCTTGGCGATGGTGGCGTCCGTCCTTTTGGAGGAAGGGATGATCCTGACGGGCTTCACCCGCCGCGGGCTCTGTCTGACCACCGCCTTGTCTTCCTTGGCGAGGGCCGGGGCCGCGTCCGCGTCCCTGCGCACCTTCTGGGGCTTGTCCAGGTGCGAGTTGAGGAGGAGGCCGGCCGGGGCCTTGACCCTCTCGGCGGAGGGCGGCCTCCCGCGCCGCCGGACGATCTGCACCCCCTTCCTTCCGATCTGCAGCTTCCCGGCCTTAAACTTGGACTTGAGCGGGGAGAGCTTGCCGGCTCGTAACTTTTTGATCTTGGTGGCTTGCTGGAACGTGGCGGACGGGGTCCGTTTGAGCTTTTTCAGGCTGTCGTCTTTGCTGCCCTTTGGTAACTCGGCAATGTCCTTTCCATGCGTGATTTTGATTTTTACTCCAGGGAAGGTGGGAGGTCTTCCTCGCTTCTTTTCTAAGCTTTTAGAGTCTTTCTTCTTGATCTTATCCCCAGGTCTGGTCTCTGGTTTACTGAGCGGGGGGAAGGCGGGCGGGTCTGGGAGGAGCGGGGTCCGGTCGGAGCCGCTGCGAGGCCGGCCGCGAGGTTTCCGAGGGCTACTCTTAGCTGCGTGTGGAATCAGACAATGGAGAGCGGTTTAGCGATGCCGTTCAGGCTCACGACGCTGAATATCATTTAGCACAAGCCGCCTGGTACCGAACTCTAGTTGCGCCCAATGAGTCAATATCACATTTTAATTGTGCTTAGTCTCTTTCCCCCCAAAACTTGCTTCAAAAATCAGCTAAATGACATTCCACTTAAAAGAACATTAAGTACTTTTTTGATTAAAAAAAAAACAACCCTAACATAATAAAAGGTTTTCAACTGACCAAGTTATAACATCCAAAACTGATTTTACTGCTTTAGGTGAGCAAGGTTTATCTTCTGAATACGAAAAATGGTTAAAAAGAAATCTGTGCTACCCTTTTCCATATCTTCACCATCAAGATTAATACTTGAGAACATGTTCATAGCAACTCATCTTTTCATTGCAGAACTTTGGCTTTAATAGATTTGGACAAAGTGCTCTTCTATCCATGGCACACCAACTTCTACAGGAAAGGCCCTGGGAATCGGGCTGCATTGCCAATCAGTTTTGCCATAGGAAACTGAGAATGCTCACTGAACTCAGCAGCATGTAAACTGATCATGGAAGTGACCTGGTGATGTGCCCATTAACGAATCCCCCACATACAGGTTCTTGAACTAATTAGTCTCAAATTACAAAAAAAAATTTAACCTTAATTGATTGAAGAGCAAATTAACAATTTATTGAATCAGATTTCTTCTAAAAAAAAGGAATTTGCCAATTTATAAATCATCTCAATCTGCTATTTATCAAGAGACTCAAGAAAACAAAATTCTTTTCCTAAAATTCTTTGTATAAACCTGTATTTTCTAAATGTCTTGAGTTCCCTAGTCTATCATGTCTTCTCTTCCCACATGAATTTTTAATGTTTTATATGACTCAACATTCTTCTAACACTAACACCTCTCCTAATAGGCACCCAAAGAGATGTATGCCATGGAGATGAACGTTTTAGACCACGGAACCAACTTTCTATCAGAACAGACATCAACGAAGAACTTACTGTTGTGCTTTTGAAATAGAAAGGTTTCCCTTAATAGATGCAGGATTCACAAATCCATTCTCAATATGTATACCAATGGCAACAAGAATGAAGAATATTCATATGGTTTTAAAACAACCCAGACAACATTCCAAGCACACCGATCGCCAAGAACGCTTCCAAGGAAACTATTAAAAAGTGAACTCCTACAAGAGAAGGACCTCCCCAGATTCCTGATCCGCCTGGTGGACTTGACCCTGGCCACCACAGGTCCGGGTTAATTCTGAAGGCCTCTCCTACCCAACTTTTAAAAGAAGCTTTTGGTGAAGCAGAAAAGGCAGGGCCTTGCCCTGCCACCAGCTCCCACATCCACATTCAGAGAACTCACAAACCACCTGCAATAATTGCTCATATATCTTCTGGGCCTCACTCTGTCATTTACTAATGAAGGGCTAGACCACATGATCTGTAAAATCACTTTATGACCCCTAGTCGGCTTGGCTCAGTAGATAGAGCATCGGCCTGTGGACTAAAGGGTCCTGGGTTCAATTCAACGGCACATGCCTGGGTTGCAGGCTTGAACCCCAGCAGGGGGCATGCAATCGATGATTCTTTCTCACCATTCATGTTTCTATCTCTCTGCCTCTCCCCTCTTCTAAAATCAATAGAAGTATTTTTGAAAATAAAATAAAAAAACACTTTATGATATGAAGGTTTAAGATTTCACCACATATTAATGAGAAGAATGCCACGGTCTGAATGGCACAGATACTGGGTTCTTACTGGCTGATCCCCCAACTATAATAGCAATACCACCCCCACCTGGGAAAGGAAAAAATGTCCTCTTATGTGTCTGAATGAGATTACTGTATAGCACATGACTCTTAAGTAACCCAACTGCTAACAAACCTCAAACTGAGTCAGTATCAAAGAGCAAAAACACCGCCCATTGTCTATCCACACAAAGTCAGAGAGTCACGCAAGAATTCAGAATAGCAGCAGAGACAGGGAATGTTTTCTCCAGCAAAAGCTCGATAGCCCCCCTGCCTGACGCTCTGCACACCAAGGGGTCGGGGGTGTGCTTCCCGGTCAAGGGCATACACCTCGGTGGTGGGTTTGCTCCCCACATGCGGGAGGCAACCAGTAATGATGTGTCTCTCACATTGATGTTTCTCTCTCTTCTTCCCCTTCCTCCTTCCCTCCCTCTCTAAAAAGCAATGGGAAAAATATCCTCAGGTGAGGATTAAAAAAAAAAGATCTATAGCCGTCTCCTATTAGAATGGCATTCTGCAAGGCATTAAATGTTATTTCCACTGATAACTGTCTATCAAAAAACTACTGTAAGTCTAAAACCTGAAGACAGTCTAGATATTTTCTTGGTGAAAACAATGACAAAAATATTGCTTATAAATGGAGATATACCATATCATTTTTGTTTTATTTTAACACAGCCTTTCAAGAATCAGGCAAAACATTCACATTCACACAGTGCTAATATTTTGTTGTTAGTTCTTTGACAATAATAGACCAAATTTCATCTGTAAAAGTCATAGATAGGGTGGGGCAAAAGTAGGTTTACAGTGTTCATATGGAAAATAATATACTTATTACCAAAGAATAATATAAGAATAAACTGTTTCAGGTGCTCACAACTGTAAACCTACCCTGTATACTACCATATCATCCCGAATATATACATCTGACGTGCTGTATCAGGCTCCCTCACGCCACGGAAATCGACCTCCCAGGCCTGTGGGTTCCCACAGAAGCCTGGTGGAGAAGTCCCAGAAAGAGGTCTGTTCCATAAGCCTTGTGCTACTTAGTGTGAGGGAAAAGGAAGGGCGTACCCCAAACCCCTCGTATTTAAGACCATCCTTTCCATGCAAAGAAGGAAAGGGGAAGCCACAGTCTCTTCACAAAACGTAAAGGCGCCATGCGCATGCTCAGCCGTACCTGAAGGAGACCTGGTGGGACTTCGTACTCTGACTTCTTCATCTGAGCCAAAACCTAAGAACTGCTCATCCTACAACAAAGGAAAATCATTTTAAAGTCAGAAACCAAAGCATGAACATGAACAAACCCTAAAGAAATGCCCAGAGGAGACAAAAATAATTTTGAAAATTAGCTTTTATATATTAATCATCATCATTCACATGGATATTTAAAATAACTGTTGTTGAAATGAATGGACCCAGGCATTACAGCTTCATCACAGACCAATGGGAGCTGCATGTCACTGAGCAATGCATGGACTTAGCATCTCTGATGCCCAGGACCCAAGAGACAATCCTACATTTCAATCTAGAGATGCAGCCCAAAGCAATTGAAGACCGACTTTAATTCGAGTCATCAAATGAGCACAAAGTCAATAAAACAAATCTCTTCAACAGGTAGTTACGTCTACAAACATATAAAGAGTAACATAAGCAATATCATCATCTCTGGTTTACTCAATATTAATAGAGACTGAAGTGGCCATGACCGTCAGTTCCTTAACTCAGGAACAGACATCTAGATGCGATTTCTGTTC
The DNA here is from genome assembly GCF_000327345.1 of Myotis davidii. Lineage (NCBI taxonomy): Eukaryota > Metazoa > Chordata > Mammalia > Chiroptera > Vespertilionidae > Myotis > Myotis davidii. The sequence goes on along the minus strand of NW_006289392.1, from coordinate 5,406,709 downwards.
ATTTGAGATCCAATGATTCTCAACATGCATTTTGTAGCATCATTTTAAAATGTCCTGTGATGAGAGACGTAATGGTGGGCAGCAGCATCTATGAGAGCGATCATGAACTGACCACAGGGCGGTGAAATTCATTCAAACAGAAGGCAGGAAAGCACCTTACTTTCAGTTCTACTTCGGGCAAAAGCTTCTTACTTCTCAGTTTTAACCTGCCCTTTAAAAAGTAAGTACCAAGGACTGAACCTATTTTGAACAAGTTCTCACAAAGGATGGTCTATTTAGACAAACTGATGAACAGAAATTCACTGAGTCCGAGCATAAGAGTTCCTCCAGAGAGAGATGAGAAAGAACTTCAAATTCCAGAAACAAAATCCACACAAAAGAAGAACAAAATAAGGCATGAAAGGCAGATATTCTTGAACCTCCAATGTCTACTGATAAGCCCCACACTAAGCTCCAACAGTGAGAGCCCCACACTTTCCTCTCGGGAGTGAAGACCGCGGGGTGTGGACACCTGTGGATGTCCTGAAGCTGTTGCCCGGGAGCATAAAGCCCCAGGCGGGTGCAGTCTGTTCACCCTGATTGACCAGGAACGGATGAGAAGATACACGCAACCTTCTGGACAAATTAGCAGGTTCCGTTCTTAAATTTAAATGCTTTTAAAGAGCAAATGTTTGGGGTCAAGACTTGAGATAAAATGCAACAGAGAGATCATTCTCATTAGAATCTAAAAAGGTTCTTGCTCTTAGACTGTTAAAATTCTTGAAGTATTTAAGGGAAAACGATAATTATCCTCTTCAAAGAGATTTCTTTGTACAGTACAGTGGGGCCTTGACTTACGAGTGTCCCGACTAACGAGTTTTTCGAGATACGAGCCGTCTCTCGGCCAATTTTTTGCTTTGAGTTGCGAGCTAAAATTCGGGTTACGCGCCAGCTTCAGATACCCCACCACTAGTTGGTGCAGCGAACGTCACAGTGAACGCCGCAACATCAGCCCAGCATCACGTGTCTCACTCGTTCACTTTAATGATTTGACATACGAGTAATTTGAGTTACAAGCTCCATCACAGAATGAATTAAACTCATAAGTCAAGGCCCCACTGTATTATAATTCTAAGAATTAAACCTAAATTTAAGGCATTCTAAAGTATTTTTACACAATCTCTTCTTTAATCATTAAATAAAATTTAAAGTAAACTCTATTTGGACATGATTTGTGAATAAGAAAAAAACCCTCTGTCTTCATCCTAAAACAAGTTAGGGCAATCTAGGACATATGGGGCTTCACCCCAAATGCATTTCTTGAATGATTTTAAGAGTTACCCTTGTAAGATACAACATTATAAAAAAAAAGCCCAAACTCAAAAAACAATAATCCAAAAATATTTTCACAATTATGGAAGTCCCATATTGTTAATTTTTAAAATGTACTTTTGGGCGTCCGCCCAGTGTGGCTCAGTTGGTTGGGCATCATCTCATGCCCTGAAAGGTTGCCGGTTCGATTTCTTGTCAGGGCACATGCCAGGGTTACAGGCTTTATTCCGGGTATCGGGTATGCAGGAGGCAGTCAATCAATGTTTTGATCTCTCACATCAATGTTTCTCTCTCCTCTCCCTCTAAAAAAAAAATCCATAAAAATGTATTTTAAAAAAAGTACTTTTAAAAAATACGTTTCAGCATGATTCAATGGTTGAGCATTGACCTATGAAGCAGGAGGTCAAAGTCTGATTCCCAGTCGAGGGCACATGCCCTGGTTGTGGTCTCACTCCCCAGTGGGGAGCATGCAGGAGGCAGCCAATCAATGATTCTCTCTCAGCGTTAATGTTTCTCTCTCTCCCTTTCCCTTAACCGGCTAGGGCAATAAAAATATATTTTAAAAACACACATTTAAAATAGTAATCCTAACAGGTACTTTGAGAAAAAAGCAGACAAATAAAATAGGCCATGATAAATTGCCTCAGATGCAGTAAAAAACACACACACAAAACAACAAGGGCGGTATGTTAGAATTTTCCGGGGGCAGTCCCATCTGCTATCTATTGCACGTGACACCCTGAGAGTGAAGACCTGTCTGCGGTCTCAGCTCTAGCACATGCAGGCTCAGTGATATTAGTCACGTCACTCACTACTTCCATATCTTAATTTCATTATTGGAGTGCTGTCCCGAGTAAATAAAATGAATTAGGTAAGTTACGTCATTTATGTAGTCCTAATTACTGAAGTTTTGAGGGACCAAATGACTTGCCTAGGATCAGGTACAATTGACTTCCTACCATAATAGTTATAATTTAAAACTATAAATATTTAAAAGAATCAAATAAACCAGCTGCAGTACAAAATTTGCTATTCTTTCAGCTACTGTTAAAGTAAGATGATGCCCATTTTCGGACCCTTAACATTTCTGCTTTCGTTCATTCTTCTCCCACATTATCCTATCCTCATGGAACAGCCTGCTAATGTGTGCATTTCGGAGACATCTGCGGACTTCCCAACACTTACCAGGGGACTGCAGTGCTAAGGGCATGAATTTCATGCTCCAAGTGCTGCCAGGGGAGACAGTCCTATCAACTATATTCACGACAGCCAACAGGTGAGGCAACAAAGGACGACTGATCTGGCTCAGTGGGTTGAGTGTGGTCCCGTACACCAAAAAGCTGCAGGTTTGATCCCCGGTTGGGCACATGTGGGAGACAGCTGGTGGATGTTTTCTCTCTCACATCAATGTTCCTCTCTCTCCCTCTCTCTTAAAGTCAATGAAAATCCATCCCTAGGTGAGAATTTAAAGAAAAAAATTGTAATCTATAAAGGGAATATAAGAGATCCATATTGCTACGTTTATTACCAGCAACCACAGTGAGAACACTTTCACTAAATGTAACGTAACTCTGATCCTAATTGCAACGTGCTCCGAGGCAGAGTATGACCCAGCTGCCCAGCAGTAACGTAACTGACGCTGCCAACGTTTGAAGTTTGCAAGTGCTCTGCTTCTCTGCTTTCCAAAACGGCAAACCAGTAACTCGTTCCCTATGGTCGTGTAATTAAATAAGAAAAGAGTAGGCGTCCAAAAAGACGGTATTTCCACCCAAGAACTTTCTTTTCACTTTAAACATTACCAGTTGACTTATTGAAACATGCTTAATAAGTACCTCTTGCTCACATAACCCAGATGGGTTAGCCACATTCAAAAGCCTCACAGAGCTGAAGAACCACCCCCCCCCAACTCAGAACTCCCAATGCCAGATATAAGAGCCCTGAAGATCGTTAAGGAAAGCCAAAGCGAGACAGCGCTGGGAACGCATGGCTGCAAGAGGTGCTGAAGCGAGGCCTCCCCGCTCTCCTCTTGATCCCATCACCCACTTTAAACACCGGGTTCCGGAAAGACTTAGCAACAAGGCAACGGTTCTGGATTCCAGAGGATTTAGACTTTCCTAGAAATTAAAGACGACTGCAAAATATCTACAAAAAACAGCAACAGAAAGAACCCCGATTAAATCCATGTTTGGTTCTGTGGCAAACACCATGGGCCTGGGCACCCTGAGGAGGCAGGCTGCAGGAGAGACCCATGCTGCACACACTAAATCTTCCTAAGAACTGGGCCCGAACAGCCACTGATCACACACATTCCCTTCTAACATTGCTTCCTCTGATGAGCATAGCATTCCACGAGAGAGCAGAAGCAAGAGCCATCCAAACTCAGAAACACCCGTCAGAAAGGACATATGCACCCCTAGGTCCATAGCAGCACAATTCACCATAGCTAAGATTTGGAAACGGCCAGCAAAATGAGTGAATAGAAAAACTGTGGTACATCTACAAAAAAGAACACTACTATAAAAAAGAGAACTCTTACCATTTGCAATACCATGGATGGACCTAAACAGGGGGGGGGCGGGGGGTGAGGGCACACGTTGAGGGGTAGGAACGGCTGAGGGAAAAAGAGACATATGTAATACTTTAAACAATAAAAAAATATTTTTCAAAAGCCATTCAACCTCTTTCTTCTAAACAATGATGGCCCTGGGAGACTAGATCTCCCAGATTCTAACACTTTCCCATCTCCTAGTCAAGTGGAGCACTGTAAACACCGTTAAATCGTATCTAGCTTCCAGAGATTAAGATGCAATGGAGGGGCACCCCGTCCAGATGGCGGCGCAGATAGACATGGTACTCCAAACCTCCACAACCACATCAAAATCACAACTAAACAACAGAACAATCATCTTTCAGAGCCTCCTGAAATCTGGCTAAACTGAAGTCCTATAACTAGGACACAAAGAAGCCACACTGAGACTGGTAGGGGGGTGGAGAGGCACAATGGGCTAGTACCCATGTGTGACAGTTAAAAATCAGAAGGGATGCCTTGGCTAGGTAGCTCAATTGGTTAGACTCTAACTGTTAGAGCATCATTCCAAAACACTAAGGTTGTGGTTCAGATCCATAGTCAGAACACACACAAGAATCAACCAATAAATGCATAAATAAGTGGAACAACAAATCAATGCTTCTCTCCCCCTCTCTCAAATCAATCAATCAATCAACCAATTGATCAATTTTTTTAAATCAGAAGGAATATTTGGGCTGTAGAGCCCCACAACAGGGCCAGGGTTCCAGTGCTGAGAACTGAAGTCCCGGTAAATTTTGGTGGTAAAAACCAGCAGGGATTGAGGCTGAGGGAGACTCAGGCTGCTGGAGTCCCAGGCAGTTCCTCTTAAAGGATCCGTGCACGGACTTATTTGGATTCACTCCCTCTGAGTTCCAGCACTGGGGCAGCAACTTGAAAGGATCAGGGACATACAGGGAGGAACTAAATTGTCTGGCATTAGGGTGAAGTTTAAAGGGGCAGCTTTTTCCCAGACAGAAGTGCTGGCAGAGGCCACTGTTCCTTTCTGAGCCCTCCCCACCGTAGAGCCAACAGGCAGTGCAATATCTAAGTCTTCATGCACCTGGCTCACTATTTGCCCAGCCCTGGTGATTCCCTAAGACCCAGTCCTCCCCACCCCCAACCTGCAGGCCCACCCAAGCCCCCTCCAGTGGCTCTTCCATAGAACCGGCCTGTCCTGACTTACGCTGCCAACTTTCCTAAAAATCTCTCATCCAAGCCACGTCTGTCCTCAGCACGTCCCATACCTCCCTGGCTAAGGGGCCCCAGGCTCGCCACTAGCAGCCGTCCGTCTTGGTTCGAAGGTGGGCCTCTCCCAGGCACCTCCAAGCCCAGCACAAGTAGCTCATGCCAAGCGGCCCTTGGCAAGGCACAGGCAGCAGCTGACCTCGGCCTGCACCTCCAGCAGGCCCCAGAGCCAGCACCCCCAGTGGACAGCTTCAGACCATGTCAAAGCACCACCTAAGCACCTCCACGAGCGACACACTCCAGGGGCGGACTCAGCAGATATTGAGCCCACTAACTTGAGTCCTGCTCCATGGAGTGACCTGCACAGCTGCCCTCTAAAGTGGTGGCAGCCAGTCCCTGCAGCCGATCAGCCTGGGGGTAAATCCCTCCCATTGATGTGCCAACAGCGATAAAGGCTCAACTACAACAGGAGTTGCAACTACACAGGGTGCACCTAGAGCAACCCGCTCAGGTGACCTGAGAGGCTGTGCCACTGGGCCCCGCAGATCACCTGCTACATAAAGTCACTCTACCAAGATGGAATACATAGCAGTTCTCCCTCATACATAGAAACAAACACAGGGAGGCTGCCAAAAGGTGGAGACAAAGAAGCACGTCCCAAACGAAAGAACCGAGCAAAACTCCAGGAAAAGAACTAAACAAAATAGAGACAAGGAATCTACCAGGGGCAAAGTCCAAAACACTGGTCATAAGGATGCTCAATGAACTTAGGGGAAGAGTAGAGAAACTTAGAACTTTAACAAAGAGACAGAAAACATAAAATAGAACTAGAAAACACAAAAAAGAACCAGTCAGGGATGAAAAATACACTGACTGAAACGAATAGTCTACAGGGAATCCACAGTGGAGCAGATGAAGCAGAGGGTCAGCTCAACATCTGGAATATACGCAAGCTGAAAACACCCCATCAGAACAGCCAGAAGAAAACAACCCCCAGGTGAGGATCGTTTACCATACTCGGGGAGCTCAGTTGGTGAGACCATTGTCCCAATACCCGGTTGTAGATTTGATCCCCAGCCAGGGTACACACAAGAATCAACCAATGAATGCCTAAGTAAGTGGAACAACAGCCCTGGCCAGTGTGGGTCAGTTGGTTGGGTGTCATCCCATGCACCGAAAGGTCAGGACATATCTGGGTTGCACATTTGATTCCTGGTTGGGTTGCATGTGAAAAACAACCAATCGATGTTTCTCTCTCAGATCAGTGTTTCTCTCTCTAAAATCAATAAAAATATATATTAAAAAAATAAGTGGAATAACAAAATCAATGTTTCCCTCTCCCCCTCTCTACCTATATCTCTCTAAAATCAATTTTTTTAAAATGAGCATAGTTTAAGGGACCTCTGGGTCAACATTAAGTGTACCAACATTGGCATCACAGAGGTACTAGAAGAAGAAGAGAAAGCAAGAGATTGAAAATGTATTTGGAAAAAATGACAGAAAAATTCCTTAACTCAGTGAAGAAAGGACACCCAGAAGTCCAGGAAGTCCAGAGTACCAAATAAGATAAACTGAAAGAGACCCCAAACCAAGACACATCAAAATTAAAATGCCTAAGGTTAAAGACAAAGAGAGAATCTTAAAAACAGCAAGAGAAAAGCAGTTAGTTACCTGCAAGGGAGCTCCCATAAGACTGCCAGCTGATTTCTCTAAAGAAACATTTCAGGCCAGAAGGGAGTCCCAAGAAATATTCAAAGTGAAGAAAAGCAAGGACTTACAACCAAGATTACTCTGCCTAGTAAAGCTATCATTCTAAAATCGAAGAACAGATAAAGAACTTTTCAGACAAGAAAAAGCTAAAGAAATTCATCACCACCAAACCAGCATTACAGAAAATGTTAAAGGGACTTCTTTAAAAAGAACCGGGGGGGGGGGGGGGGGGAGAAAGATTTAAAAATGTGAATAGTAATATGGCAATAACTACATACCTATTAACAATTACTTTAAGTGCAAATAGCTTAAATGCTCCAAAGACATATGGTGGTGCCCCTAACTGTTTTGGCTCGGTGGATAAAGATGGGTACAACATTGGCCTGAGGTCTGAAGGGTCCTGGGTTCGATTCTGGTAAAAGGGCACATGCCCAGATTGTGGGATCGATCCCCAGTAGGGGGCATGTAGGGGGCAGCCGATCAATGATTCTCTCTCATCATTGATGTTTCTCTCTCTCTCTCTCTCTCTCTCTCTCCCTCGCTTCCTCTCTGAAATCAATAAAAATATGTATTTTTTTAAAAAAAGACATATGGTGGCTATGTGGGTAACAAAACAAGACCCTTACATATGCTGTCTACAACAGACCTGCTTCAGATAGAAAGACACAAACAGACTGAAAGAAAAGGATGGGGAAAAAATACTTCATGAAAACGGAAACAAACAAACAAATGCTGGTGTAGCAGTACTTATACCAGACAAAATAGTCTTTAAAACAAAGGCTATAACAGGAGACAAAGGATCCAGCAATTCTACTTTTGGGTATTTATCCGAAGAAACCAAAACACTCAATTGAAAAGACATGTCCATCCATATGTTCCCTGCAGCATTATTTACAATAGGGACTTCAGTGACCACCAATCGATGGATGATGGGTAAAGAAGTGGTGCATATATACAATGGAATATGACTCGGGCATGAAAAAGAATGAATCTTGCCATCTGCAACAATATAGCTGGACCAACAGGGTATAGTGCTGATTGAACTAAGAGAAAGACAAATGCCAGATGAGTTCGCTGATATGTGGCATCTAAAAAAAACAAAAACGAAAGACATGAACAAGTAGAAAAGAAACAGACTCACAGATACAAAGAACATTTTGATGGTTGTCAGACAGGAGAGGGTTGAGGGAATGTGGGGAAAAGTGAAGGAATTGAGAAGTACAAGTCGGTAGTGCCAGAACAGTCATGGGGTGGTATATTTACACAATAGAATACTACTTGGCCGTAAAAAAGGGAATCTTACCCTTTCTGACAGTGTTGATGGATCTGAGAGTATTGTGCTAAGAGAAATAAGCCAGTCGGAGAAAGACAAATACCATAGAATTTCACTTATATGTGGGATCTAAGAAACAAAAACAAAGCAAAACAGAAACAGACTCATAGATAAAGAGAAAGGACTAACTGCTGTGACAGGGGAGGCGCGCTGAGTGGAAAAGGTGAAGGGATTATGCAAAAAAAACCCAACAAAAACCAAAAAAACCCGCAAGCAAACAAACAAATACACAACCTCATGGACAGACAACAGTCTGGTAAAGGGGGTGGGGGAAGATAGGAGAGACTAACAGGTGGATAAATGGTGATGGAAGGAGATTTGACTTGAGATGGTGAGCACACAATATACAGATGATATATTATACAATTGTATCCCTGAAACCTACATAATTTTATTAACCAATGTCATCCCGCCCCCCAAAAAACAAACAGTCACAGGGATCTAAACCACAGCACTGAGAACACAGCTAATAATATGGTGATAACTATACGGTGTCAGATGGGAACTAGATTTGGCGGGTGACCACTTTGTAAGTTATATGAATGTCTAATCACACAGTGGTATACCTGAAACTAATGTAATATTGTACAGCAACTGCAATTTAAAAATAAAAAATTTTAAAGAACACAATTAAATTGTCACTTCCTAAGTGAAATCTAATTATATAAACAATAAATGTATAGAATTTCTTTATTACTCCTATCTCTAACTCTAGGGCAACCAGTTATTTGAGAGTTTCTAAACATACCTTTATCTGTAAATTCTACTTTATTCATAAGTATCTTAAAATTTGATAACTTATGTATATATATTTTAATACATTTTATTGATTTTTTACAGAGAGGAAAGGAGAGAGACAGAGAGCCAGAAACATCAATGAGAGAGAAACATCGATCAGCCGCCTTCTGCACATCCCCTACTGGGGATGTGCCCGCAACCCAGGTACATGCCCTTGATCGGAATCGAACCTGGGACCCTTCAGTACGCAGGCCGACGCTCCATCCACCAAGCCAAACCAGTCTCGGCTGATAACATATTTTAATGCAGAATTTTATTTCTTTAATAGCTGGTTATATTTGTAAGTGATGAAACAATAGGAATATTTTTTGCACTAAACAAAAGTGAACCCCAAATAATTATTAAAGATAATGTTTACATATAAAATATAATGAAGACATTTTATGTAATTTTTATTTTTTAAAAATATATTTTTATTAATTTCAGAGAGGAAGGGAGGAGAGCAAGAATAATCAATGATGAGAAAGAATCATCGATCAGCTCCTCCTGCACGCCCCACACTGGGGATGGAGCCTGCAACCCAGGCAGGTGCCCTGACCAGGAATTGAACTGGTGACCTCTTGGTTCATAGGTTGATGCTCAACCCCTGAGCCATGCCGGCCGGGCAATATAATGAAGATGTTTTAGAAAAATATATTAAATTTTGTATTTAAAAAAAATTATGTACCACTAGTCAACTTTTCAAATAAGCGTTATTTCTTTTACTTGTTCATTCACTCAAAAACCACTCAGAATCTGTCAGTGGAACAGTGATGCTATCCGCTCCACATGCAAAGGTCTGTAAGACATGGCTCCTGCTCCCAATAGCACAGAGGGCAAGCAGGCCTGGGACCGTCTCGGCCTCCGTTCACAACCAGGTGGCAGTAGAATGTCGGTGAAAATGCCCTGGCCCATGTGGCTCAGTGGGTTGGGTGATATCCTGTGCACTGACAGGTGGCAGGCTGGATTCCTGTTGGGTCAGGGCACATGCCAGGGGTTTCAAGCTTGATCCCCTGTAGGGGGGCATGCAGAAGGCAGCCGACTATGTTCGGCTCTCACATCAATGTTTATTTCCTCTCTAAAAATTAATACAAAAAAATTTTTTTTAAATGTCAGTGAAAGATAAAGTACTATGTTATTCATATTCTGGAATTTAAAATTTGTTTAAATCTTGGAAGAGTTCATTCTTCCTCCTATGGTTTGTGGAGAAATATTCAAGAAACTTCAAAATTCTTCCTAAGAATGGCGCTATCGCCATCACATTAGAAAGCAGAGTTTAGGTCATCGAGATCTAAATCAAAGGCAGTGATCAGGTGTGACACAGTTTCTAAGAATACCGGTGACCTGCTAGACCTCAATGCCTTTTTCTCCCTACACCCAACCACATCGATTTTAGTTCTTTCCAAACATTCTTCCCAATGTACTGCAGTGAAAGCAAACTCACTCACCTCGAGCTCCTCGCCGGTTGGGTGAGGGAGGAACCCAGAGCTACTCCGAGACTCTTCTGCTCAATGGGCTCCACTGCTCTGGCCTCAGGTCTGAAAGGCCTGGGGCACCTGCTCACACCCTTCCTTCTGTTTTAACAAGAGACGCAGCAGCTCTCAGAGCCTGGAGTCACCGAGTCACCGGCAGCTCAACCACCCCTGTGGCACCCTCTCGGCATCCTTATGTCTCTACATTGTTCCGTCTTAAGAGTTTGAAAAAATAAATTTCTTCAACTATAAAGGTTTATGGATCAATCAACTGAAAGTAACATCAATAACCACACAGTGAAGTATCAAAACCACCCTGATACTGTTTAAAACTCTTTGTTCAGGAGACTTCTAGTTTTGGTATCATCATACATGGTGTCACCACGGGAGGAGGTCACAGGAAAACTGAGATTACTGAGGACAACCAAAGACGAAGAAACATGAAGATGTGGTGTCATCTCAGCAGCTCCAATTAAGAGAGCATGGCGGGCCCTAGCTGGTTTGGCTCAGTGGATAGAGCGTTGGCCTGCGGACTGAAGGGTCTCGGGTTCGATTCCGGTCAAGGGCACGTACCGTGGTTGCGGGCACATCCCCAGTAGGAGGCGTGCAGGAAGCAGCTGATCGATGTTTCTCTCTCATTGATGTTTCTGACTCTCTGTCCCTCTTTCTTCCTCTCTGTAAAAAAAAAAAATCAATAAAATATATTTAAAAAAAAAAAAAGAGAGAGAGCATGGCAGCGTGGCTCGGCGATGGAGGGTCGACCTATGAACCAGGAGGTCAGGGTTCGATTCTCCTCAAGAGCTCGATCCCCAGCAAGGGACGTGCAGGAGGCAGCCAATCAGTGATTCTCTCTCATCACTGATGTTTCTCTCTCCCTCTCCTTCCTCTCTGAAATCAATACAGATATTTTTTTTAAAAAGAAAAAGGAACCCCTCTCCTTTGGGAATTTACTCCAGTTCACCTCTGCTGGCATATTTCCCTTTGTGTCTATTGCTACAAGCTCTGAAGGACCATGGTCTTGAGGTTGCATTTTAAAGACATAATAGTACACACACAATTACTAATACTTAATTAGCACAGGGGACTAAAAATGTGTTCACATTTGTGTCCTCTAGAATGTTCCCTCTCCGAGGCACGCAGTGTCACTTACTCATCTTTGTATTCCTAGTATTCAGCACAAAGTTGGCACTCAATAGAAGTTTGTAAAATGAAAATAAAGGAAAAGCAATCCATAACTTTAAAAAACATTAAGTACCTACTGTGGTAACAGCACTAGAATTAGACAATGTGACTGTCCTTTTAAGAATGCATACAGAGCATGCTCAGGCTTGGAGGACAGACTAGACCCATTCATTCATTGACAGTGTATGTGCTCCGTCTCAGGGTGAAGGGATAAACAGATAAAAGGCAATTTCTGCCTTTAAGGACCTGGTAGTCCATCAACAACAGGTGAATAAATTATATGTTACACAGGGTGATGCCCGCGATGCCAGAGGGACGGATCCAGAAGCACAGCGGAGAGCTACCTACCCTGGTTAAGGAAAAGGGGCCAGGAAACCCACTGCAGAAAAACAAAACTCAGCTAACTTTCGAAGGACGGCAACGTGGGGTGGTTCACGCTTGGTGCACAGAGCTGTTGTGTGAAGAACACCGTTAGTGAGGTGAGAACACAAGCGAGGAGATGCCCAAAAGACTGTGATGGCTAAGTGCGGGGGTGGGGGCAGAACTGACGAGAGGTTGCGTTTATGGTATTCTGGAGGTCATGTAGAAACACTGCTGATGGGTTATTCGGAATATGAATAAAAGAGACATCAGGAATAACTCTTACACTTCCTGCCCGAGCAACTGGGTAAGTAGCAAAGTCATTCCAAAGTGAGGAGAGAGCCGAAAACAAGACTTTGTGAGCATGCGAAGTCTAAGACGCCTATTGGATCTTCAGGTGCTTCGCTGCGTCCTGTCCCCTTGGCGGGGAGATAGTGGCCACCTCAGAGGGCGGTCCAGATCAGGTGAATCACCCATGTGAAGTACTCAAAGTACTGCTGGCCCGCAATAAATACGGAATCAAAGCTGACCATCGCCATTATTGGCCAAGCGGAAATGTCAAGCAGGCAGATGGTTACACAAGCCTGGGGCTAGAGACAGACAGAGTGACAATCCTCGGCCGGAGATGAGACCCGGAGACTACGCAGCAAGAGCGTGCCTCCGCCCTTCTGGAGAAGCAAGCAGAGGGAGCCATACGGAACACTGGAAATGAGTAACCCGCGAGTTGAGAGGAAAAGCAGGTAAGTGCAGTATTACAGAACCCAAGAGAAGACTTCCAAGAAGCCAGTGGTCAGCCGGTTCGAACACTACCCAGGGACGGGTAGGACGGGAACTGAGAATGATGTACTCAGTGTGGCCAGAGAGGCCCCTGAGGGCTTTGGTGAGAGATTTCTCAGTGGTCATGGGGGTAACAGCCCAGCTGGCGTGATTGAGGACAGGATACGTGGTGAGAGAGTGGAAACTGCATTTTCAAGAAGTTTTGCTGTGAAAGCTGCAGAAAATTGGATAGTAGCTAGAGGAGGACATGGGGTCGGTCAGGTTGTTTAAAAGGATTAGAGCCCGGCCAGCGAGCCTCAGTGGCTGAGCGTCAACCTATGAACAGGAGGCCAGGGTTGGATTCCCGGTCAGAGCACATGCCCGCATTGTGGGCTCGATCCCCAGTGTGGGGCGTGCAGGAGGCAGCCGACCAATGATTCTCTGTCATCATTGATGTTTGGATCTCTCACTCCGTCTCCCTTGCTCTCTGAAATCAATAAAAGTACTTATTTTTAAAATGTACTTTAAAAAAGGATTATGTTGAGATCGTTTTATATGTTGATGAGACCAAGCCAGTTGTGAGAAAGCCGATGTGGGAGAGAGGAGGTAAGTGCAGAGACGAGCCCGAGGAGCTGAGCAGGGAGGGGATGCAGACACAGTGGCGAGTGCAGAAGGCAGCAGAGGACATGATGGCACCTAAGTTCCCTTGTGAAGGAAGGGACAGCTACCACCGTAAGAACAGAAATCTATCTTGACTCCCGTTACACTTGGTGTCACTGCCCCAAGACTCAGTAAAGCAGCCAATGAGAGCACTACCCGAAACGCTCCCAACACCGACTGTTAACATGCGATTCCCAAAGAATCTTGCAAAGCATCACACATAACCTTAGGACCAAGTCGTGCTGTTTTAAGATGAGCTCGGTGAGAAGAAATTACACAGTAATTTCCATACGGGAAGGGACTTGTGCAATGCCAATGCCCTGGCACTTGGTCCTCTATGAATGCCACTAAGGGGTGTAAGTGATGGAGCAGATTTTATTTATTCATTTGTTTTAAAATATATTTTTATTGATTTCAGAGATGGAGAGGGAGGAGATAGAAACATCAGTGATGAGAGAGAATCATTGATCGGCTGCCTCCTGCATGCCCCACACGGGGATCAAGCCTGTAACCGGCATGTGCCCTGACCGGGAATTGAACTGTGACCTTCTGGTTCATAAGTTAATGCTCAACCATTGAGCCACATGGCTGGACCATCATTTGTTTTAAAAGAAAATATAGTAGCATCTGTATCATTTCCAAAAAGTGGAATATAACAATAATGCGGTTAAATCTATAAGAAGGGAAAAGTATAATATAGTCAAGCATTGTCAAATATACAGGCACCAAGAGATAAACTTCTTAAGCTAAGATAGTTTTGAAACCCAAATGCTCAAGAAAGTGATGCAGTTATTGAACTAACGTCTGTCTTGTCAACAGACTGGCAGGGGTAGGCCAAATCCAAATTCTCTGCTCTTGGTGCACGAAAACGAACAATGGTTGCTTGAATGCATAACAGATAGGAAGAGATTTAAACTGTTTTATTATTTTTTAAATATATTTTTATTGATTTCAGAGAGGAAGGGAGAGGGAGAGATAGAAACATCAATGATGAGAGAGAATCATTGACCAGCTGCCTCCTGCATGCCCCTAATGGAGATCGAGTCTGCAACCTGGGCGTGTGCCCTTGACTGGAACTGAACCTGGGACACTTCAGTCTGCAAGCCGACGTTCTATCCACTGAGCCACACCAGGTAGGGCTAGACTGTTTTCAATATAATTCCTGCCTGATATTGAGAAAGGATGACCCCAAAAGTCACCTAGGATTGAACAGTACAAAGTCAAAACATGGTTCTTCAGTAACAGTTGGTAAAATTTTCACCCACACAAGAATGATGTGTTTTCAAATATTTAATATTCAAATATTTACCTAGCAACTCTCACGTGCCCCTCACCCTCACTTCAGCTCAACAAGAACAAGAAGCAAAGACGCTCACACAGGTAAGCAAATGGCAGTGTACTCTGCCCACCCTGGTTGGGAAAAAGGAACAGCAAAATAAACTCGTTACATCAGATAGTAAGCTATACAGGTTCTTGGCAATGCCCCAAATTACTTGCCAGGATCCTGAAAAACCAAAATGAAATAGCAAGAAAGGTGTATGTGCAGACTCCTAGGCTCCCAGCCTACGCCGGTCTATCTGCTGGCATCACCTTCACAGGCGTTCTTCTCGGTGTAACAGGAAAGGAGCAGAAATGCCCAGATCCACCTGAAAAGGCGGGAAAATCAAACGCCAGCATTGCTCTCACGGATGGCTTTTATTATAAGAGGTTGTAATCCCTGGATGCCAACTTTAAGGCGCTAACTTCATTTTGCACTATATGTTCATTCAACTACAAAGTTCGACTATGGATTTCTAGTTTTCCTCCCAGCTTCCTGTTCTTATCCTGGAGCAAAACTTAGATGCATCTTTCCTTCTGGGAAGATAAGCTGTTGAATGACCAGCAGCAGCAAGAGTAACCCTGAGGAATTCACTTTCCGCTGCAGGTGAAGGGTTCTCTGCCAGGAGTCGGTTTTCTGAAGCAATGGAAGTTAGATGACAGAAGTAAACATCCCCTCTGCCAACAAAACAAAGCTACCAAGTCAGCCAACACAATTTTGACCTAATATTTTTTAGGAATTAGTGTCCAATGTATGAATTGGAAAATTTTATGTTCTTTTTAAAATTTATTATTGCTATGTTTTATATTAGAGAGGAAGGAGGAGAGAGAAAGAGATAGAAACATCAATGATGAGAGAGAATCATTGATTGGCTGCCTCCTGCACATCCCCCACTGGGGATTGAGCCCGCAACCTGGGCATGTGCCCTTGACCAGAACTGAAGCCGGGACCCTTCAGTCTGCAGGCGGACACTCAATCCACTGAGCCACACCAGCCAGGGCTATGTTCTTAATATCTCGAAAAACCAACAGACTTCCTCTGACTACCAAATCATAGCCATCACGTTCTGAGGAGCTTGCATTATGGGCATTAACCTGTTTTTTCCAAATCCTTGGTATTTCTTTTTTACTCCAACAACACTAGTCCCTCAAGTAGAATAAAGAATCATAAGAGTTATCCTCTGCTTTCTGAATTACACCTGTATGACTAGCCATTAAGTTATAGAAACAGTATGAATCTTTCATATTCCCATTCCAGGAGTTTCCCAAAGGACACCCAATTTTACAATTAGGGAATCAGCCGCCCTTCATGCTGCCATCACTTGCAGAATTCCTGTACCAATCCAGTTGCCTTCGAACTCCATTTTATGAGGTTATCTGGTTAAGAGTGAACAGCACTTCCTATCATGAAACTTAGAAAATATTCATTATATGTAAATAACCTTAAGTAAATGAAGTATCAATTCACCAATAGAAGGAATTTATACCCAATTCCAGTACTAAATTAAAAGGTCCTAAAGCTTCAATAACCCAATCAAGGTTTCAGAACTAAGAGTTGGTAAGAAACAAGTTGGTGTTTAACAGCCGTCTGCCCAGACCTTTGGTAATCTACATGAATAATCCCAACTCCGTTTTCAGTCTGACTGTACAGGAAATGCGCTCTGCAACCCAACCTCTCCTCAAGGTTTCATTCTGAGTGACGCAGCCCTCCACACAGCCTCGGAGCTAAGGGTCAGAGGCCTTGGCAATCCTCATTCACAGGAGGCAAATTCACTTCGGATGGGAAAGGGTTTACAAAGCGCCGGCTAATGATGCACCCACAAGCAGTGAGAGCCTTACAAGCACATCTCTCTAAACTACACCTGAAAATGGGCATAAAAGCTGCAAGTGCTTACTCGTTTCTGATACTGAAACCACACCGACTGTTCTCCCTGGTTTCTCCTAATGTTTGGGATTTCTCTACTGGCCCCATTTACTAAAACCTATAAAACCACTACAAAATCATCCCATAGCATTTCTCCGGCATTTACTACTGAAAGTTCATTATTGCCATAAATGGACAATTCGAACAAATACTTCTTAGGGAGCCAATGAGGCCCAAGGACCTTTGGGTCGACATCAGTAAGTACAAAACCTGATCCATGCCCATCAGGATCTGAATAAAAATATACTTACTGACTCACAGAATGAGAAGTTAGCTTGAAAGGGCATTTTATATCATACATATATAGGCAGGGCTGTACCTGAAAACTTCACCTCCGGAGAAGATCGTAAAACCTGGGAACCTTACAGCTACCATGATTACTATTCCTAATCATGGATCCATTCATGTTTTTTGAAGAGTTATGAAGCTGCCTCTCAACCTTCCATTCTCCCAACCGATCCTCCCAGGACTGACGTCCGATTACGTAGCCGTCTGGAGGTCTCCTCAGAACCGTCTCCGAGGGGTCCTCCCCTGTAAGCTGAGGAGCCTAGAGACGGAAGCAACACTCCAGGAGACCCGTGCCAGGTTACCTGTGAGCGAGGGTGCCACCCCATCAGGCAGCACGACATCACTTTTAAAACCCCAACCAGTACAATGGCTCTAAAGACTTTCCTCTGATACTTGTCAGTTTACTATTGTTTAAAACTCTCTCACCTTGGCCTGGTAGCTCAGATGGTTAGAGCACTGTGCCGATACGCCAAGGTTACGGGTTAGATCCCCGGTCAGGGAACAAGAAGCAACCAATGAGTGCATTACTAAGTGGAACAACAAACTGGTTTTCTTTAGCTCTCTCTAAAATAAAAAAACATTTTTTTTCTCAAAATTACCCTGCTGCCCGGCCGTTGTGGCTCAGCTGTTAAGTGAAGACCCAGGAACTAAGAGGTCAGCAGTTCAGTTCCCAGTCAGGGCACATGCCAGGGCTGCAGGCTTGATCCCCAGTAGGGGGCGTGCAGGAGGCAGCCAATTGATGATGTTCCTCTCTCATTAATGTTTCTGTCTCTCTATCTCTCTCCCTTCCAGTCTCTGTAAAAACACACTAAAAAAATTATCCTGCTAATAGACTTGTACAACGTTATAGCTTATATTAATATGTCCTTGCAATGTACTCTTAAGTTAACGACATCAACTTCCAATTCAATAAACATTCATTGATAAACTGTATGAAATGTCACCATTGTAAACAATATACAACATAAATGACGTAGAAATGGCCCACGTCTTAAAGAAATCACAACCTAATGGAGGAACGACAGATATAATAAAACCCACCGGACGTTGTGGTTTGAGTGGGATCGGTCCCCTCGGGCAACTGATCGATGTCTCTCATATCAATCAATGTCTCTCACACCGATGTCTCTCTCTCTTTTCCTTCCTCCCTCTCAAAAATCAACTTTTTTTTTTAAAAAAGAAAAGTATCCTGAAGTAAGTACTTTAAGGGTATGGTAAAGTGCCAAAAACAAATAAGCAAATAAAACAGGAAGTAAGAAGTTGAGTTGCAACCAGAAGTGGCATCTGTGAAAACTCCATGGAGCTGGGAGCTGTGGATCTGAGCTGAGTCATGAAAGCCAAATGAAATGAGCCAGAGGCAGGGCATGATGGGAAAGGCTTAGGGCCCAGAAGAGGCATCAGCAGGTGTAAAGCAGGTACACACAGGTGTGGAGACCATACAACCGACTGGTAGTCCAATATGATGGAAGCACATAAATGTGAACGTGTGTTCAAAATGTACAACTGCAGGCCCGCTAGACTCTGAAGGGCTGATCATTTTAAATCTTATTTTATATTCAGTGAGAAGTCAAAGGATTTTAAGAGGGAAGTGACATAATCAGAAGTGAATTTAAGAAAACCATGAGTAACACTGTGTACAGTGCAAAGGGAGGCAGCCAGATTATGGTAACAATCCATGCAAAAGCCATGGAAATCTAAAGTAGGCCAGTAAAAACAGAAAAGCATGGCCAGATTACAGACACGCACACACATCAGGGACAAGCTCGGAAACTGTACGGTGTGAGGAGAGAAAGGAGTGGACAGCACAGTACAGAGATGAATGAGCGTTCAAATAGGCACAAGGTTGGATCTGCAGTCTAGCTCAGCCGCTTACGAGCCGTATGACTGAAGGAAAGCTGTTTAACTTGTCTGTGCCTCAGTTTCCTCCTCTGTAAAAGATAGAATATTAAGTGTTTTAGCAAACCTTTTTTTGAGAGATAAAGCAGAACTGTGTTTTTCCTTCTTAAGCATACTATCCGCTACTAGTTATTCTTAAACTTCAATCTGGGGATGTAAAGCAGAGCATAGGGAATATCGTGAATAATAACTATTTATGGGGTCAGAGGGGGTGCGAGATTTATTGGGGGGATCACTTCTTAAGTTACACAAATGTCTAACTACTACGCTATATACCTAAAATTAATATAACAGTGAATATTGCCCTAGCTGGTTTGGCTAAGTGGATAGAGCATCAGCCTGTGGACTGAAGGGTCCCAGTTTCGATTCCCATTCAAGGGCACATGCCCAGGTTTCGGCCCGATCCCCAGTGTGTGGCATGCAGGAGGCAGCCGATCAATGATTCTCTCTCATCATTGATGTTTCTCTCTATCTCTCCCTCTCCCTTCCTCTCTGAAATCAATAAAAATATATTTTTAAAAATAATAATATAATAGTGAATATTAACTGTAATTGAAAAATCAAAAACTTTAATGCTCTTGACTATTCTATTTGTGGTTATTTTTCTCAAGTTAAGTTCCAACACCCAGAAATTATAACTGACAGCTTAGCATTTCCTCTGTAATTACACTGTTAATTGCACTGCTCTCTGTAGACTTACTCCCCGCAAGCAGAAACCTGAGAACAAATGTCAAATAGTTCCCAAGTATAGACCAATGGGTCTAAACCTGGGGACCAGAAACCCTGAAGAGCCTCAGAGTTGCTGCAGGGGGTCGTCAAATACTCACAACCGTAAAACATAAGGACACTATGAACATAGGGGTGCATATATCCTTTTCGATTGGTGTTTCTGGTTTCTTGGGATATATTCCTAGAAGTGGGATCACTGGGTCAAATGGGAGTTCCATTTTTAGTTTTTTGAAGAAGCTCCATACTGTTCTCCACAGTGGCTGCACCAGTCTGCATTCCCACCAGCAGTGCAGAAGGTTTCTCCCAGAACAGTAGCGCTTCTCAGAGTTCTGTTTTCATTTTAATGCAATCATTTTATGCAACTCACTCATTCTACCCTGTCATCCAACTGGACTCCCATTCCCACCACCTAATTGTCAACTATGGGCCTTGTATTGCAGATTCAAAGAGAAACATCCTTATTAACATATTAAGTAAATTAACAGATCCAGAGACAGAGAAACAGCAGTCAGACTGTCAATTCCAGAGGGAAATTAGGGGAGGGTGGGGGTATAGGGGGAGAGATCAACCAAAGGACTTGTATGCATACATATAAGCCAAACCCAGGGACACAGACAACGGGGGGAGGAGAGCAAGGGGTGGGGTGGGGAGAGGTTGGGGTTAATGGGGGGATGAGGACACATTTGTAATACCTTAACCAATAAAGAAATTAAAAAATATATATATTAAAAAAAAACACAACAAAACAAAACATAAGGACACTGGTTACAGCGACCAAAGCAGCACTCCCACACAGCTGTCCTGACGCAAAACTCCGCACCTCGCGGAGGCTCTGTATTCGCAGGGTTCCACCTTCCTATTTACTGACCCGTTCTTTCTCCTCCCTTTTGGCCTTATCTCTAATTATGCTCTAGGTGGACGCCAATGTAAACAGTTACCACGATGAATGGCTGGCCTTCAGTGTGGTTCTAGCTTACTGATGAACTTAATAATCAGACTAAAATCAAGAACATTCTAAGCCCGACCAGAGTGCTCAGTGGTTGAGTGTCAACCTATGAACCAGGAGGTCACGGTTCGATTCTGGGTCAGGGCACATGCCCGGGCGATCCCCAGTGTGGGGTGTGCAGGAGGCAGCTGATCAGGGATTCTCTCTCATCATTGATGTTTCTATTCTCTTTCCCATGCTTCTAACTCTCTATCCCTCTCCCTTCCTCTCTGTAAAAATCAATAAAAATATATTTTAAAAAAAGAAAGAACATTTTAGCCCTAGCTGGTTTGTCTTAGCCTGCAGACAGAAGGGTCCTGGGCTCATTTCCTGTTCAAGGGCACGTATCTCGGTTGCCGGTCCAGCAGGGGCATGTGCAGGAGGCAACCAATTCATTCGTTGGATTTCTTTCCGGTGGGGGGGAGATCCTCCAGATCCTCAGGTGGATTTTTTTTTAAAAAAAGAAGATTCAAAAGTCACGATTAAAGCACTCAAGTAGGTATACTAGTATCTATACCTCAAAGTCATGAAAACCAGTTATCTTGGTGAAAAAAAGATTGTAGCATTCATGTCATTTCAATCTCTGAATCCTAATAATAATGAGGGGTTTCTACCACCAAGCAAAATGCTAAGTACTTTGCATGCATAATTTCAACTGAGTTTCACAATAATCTTATTAAGCATGATTGCTGGTAATTTACAAATGAAGAAACTGAAGCATGGAGAGGCTAAGAAATTTTCCGAAGGTCATTCAACTAATCAATGGCGGAGCCAGGATCTGAACCTAGGCTGTCTAAATGCAGAGGCCAGGATTTTAACAGCTCTCAATGAGACCACAGTGTCATATTATCTCATACTATTGCAGATTAGATAACGAGTCTCCCCCTTTGCACAGGTATTTATATATGCATAAATAAGAAATCCTAGCTGGAGAGATTACAAAAGGATTTCCTCATTAACTAAGCTTAAAGAGATGCTATCCACATGGTTTTACTGCTTATAATTAAAGGTAATAATCTAGGGACAATGTTGCACGTTTGTGTTTGATCTAAAAATTCGTTAATACTCATGGAGGACAGAATTTGAATATAGGCGCAAGTAAATATTCATTCCTCTCAGTATAGATCTTACAGATATTTGTGATTAATTTCTCCCCAGTTTTAAGAAATGAGATAGTACAAAGGAGAGCTTAATGAAAAAAATTTTCTCCAAAAACATTCCTCACAAGTAACATTACTCTCCTAGTTTAAGACAGAAAGCCCCAATTCCTGTAATGCCATACAATAAGAAAGCATGGGTGCCAAGGGTGGCTCTCTAAAACAGCTCGCATGTTAGAGGTTCACCTTTCTTAGCTAAAAGACACCAACAAGTCCATGCCCAAACATCCCCGCAAATACAAAAACAGAAATGCAAGGAAACAGAGATAATATACGGGAGAACCCCCAACTCCAGAAATAAATGTCTGTAGGATAAATCCTACCCCAGTGCCACACAAGGCACTGCTGCAGCAGTCTGAAAGGTAAGCTATCTGGGGAAATCCCTTCCGTTTATTTGTCAAATAGAAAAACAACTACTCATTTCAAAGAAAGGGGAATTTTCATACAGAGCACAGAAAACTGTCAACTAACTCTTACATTTCTGACTTTAACTGTTAAAACTCATTAGGGTAGTACATTCAACATCTCACAAGTGAAACCAGGTCTGGGCTCTGACAAGTTCTGTACTAACCCTACGAGGGAGTTTAGGTCACCCAACACAACGTCAAGGCACACACCAAAATTCTCCTTTCAATGTCTTCAAAACGTCGTGAAAAGTCAATGTCTGGCAGAGGCTACCGCCCGGTCGGTGGCTTCCCCTGCCGTGTAACCTGACAAGGTACAAAGCTCCTTGAAATATTTAACAGTGGTAGTATGGATTTCTTTGGATAGGTCAAGAAAAGCAGCTCATCCTTTTTAAAAACATAAAGAACCATTTTATGGGATGTCATTCCCCGTCCAAGAGTCTGTGCCTTTCCTCGGGGCTTTCTAAGAGACCTGATTGAGGGGGAAATGAAAAGAGGTAACAAAAGACCCCTTTTCCCTCTCCGTTCCCAACGTAATCCACCTCAGCCACAGGGCCAGGGGCATCCGCCGTCATAAATGCCAGCAATTAGAGGCGGCCATAAAGCCACCCGCTCAGGTGAAGGGTGCAGCCAGCTCTCTGTCAGGCGTGCCATAAAGCTCCTGTTCTTCACTCTCCCGGCCTTCT
Organism: Myotis davidii; assembly: GCF_000327345.1. Taxonomy (NCBI): domain Eukaryota; kingdom Metazoa; phylum Chordata; class Mammalia; order Chiroptera; family Vespertilionidae; genus Myotis; species Myotis davidii. Next base: position 5,384,008 of record NW_006289392.1, on the reverse strand, counting down.
TCACAGCCGGTGAATGACAAGAACAAAAAAGTAGCCCTTTGTCTGCCTGCCTCGTCTCTCATCTCGATGTGATCGATGAACCATCTGGGCCCAGGTGAAGGCGCTAAGATCCCTTTTTCCGAGTAAGAGTGCGTTTCCTCCAGCCGGCCGCACATCGACCCACCAAAGGACAGGCTGTGTTCTGAGCACTGACATCACAGAAACTAAAGTGAAGCTCCATTTTCCAGAAAATGTTTTTTGCCTATTCTGAACCTACGCTAGAAGCCTCTCCAGTTCCTGACCTTACCAAGAAATATTGGAGCCTACAAGAGTATTAACAACTCAGTAATTTCTAGAACTTCCCAAAGAATTTTCTAATCAAAAAGTTCATTCAAATCTCAGTTAACTTGCATTCAGTCTATGTTTTAAAACCTGATACAATTTATTTTTAGGAGCAAGTAATATTGCATTGATTGATTGACTTCACAACCTACCGGTCCATAAAAATCACCCGTCCGTGATTTACTCCAGGTAAGTGTTCACTTATCAAGCTTTAAAAACAAACTGGTTAAGACCCAAACACATACTTTTAAACGTGAACTCTTTAGCCCCCTCTTTCCTCCTAGTGCCTACAGGGTTCAGAATCCTATTAAAATGTAGATGCCACATGCCAGAGTAATTTAACTTTCTTGATACCGGAAAGTAACATATGCATAAAAAAGGTTCCCCCCCAGCAACCCTAGAACAACTCCTCCCCAAACTAGTGACAGGCCCCAGCTTCCCCCTCCTCAAAGTCTGGCCCTGGACTCTCCACCGAGGCAGAAGAACGGGAAGTGACAAGAAGGCTTCAGTTAAATCTAGAAAAAGTTCCCTGCCAACACTAGGGGACTGTGGGCAGGCACAGAGAGTTCTTAATTAGGAGACCTACAATTAAACACAGTCTCAGAGGCATGGAGTGAGGATGTGATGCCTGGGAGCAAGCAAAGACCGAGGCACCCCTTTCAGGGGCACCCCTCCAGCCTCGGGGCCTGGAAGGCCGAGCGAGGGGAGTCTGCACAGCTCGTTGGACAGGGCTCCAAGGTGAGCGGGCAGATGAGAACTGAGTCAGGGCCGGGGTATTTTCTTTTCCCAACTTCCAGGCAGAAGATGAATCATGATTTTGTGAATAATGACTCCCTACAGGAGCCTGTGCCTTAAGGTAATTAGATGGAAGGTAAACTACCTCAAGTGGTTCTCAGTGAGGGGGATGTTCTAAAGACCACCTTCTGATGCTCAGTACCAACCAGAGCACCACCTCTCAGAGCGCGATCACAGCCACCCCCTGGTGGCCATCACGCTGGATTCACAAATACATCCGTTTCGGGATTCTTTTCATTGAGAAGCTCACACGTCTAGACTCGACGCAGGGCTGGGCAAACTTTTTGACACGAGGGCCACAATGGGTTCTTAAACCGGACCGGAGGGCCGGAACAAAAGCATGGATGGAGTGTTTGTGTGAACTAATACATGTTAACACTGCTGCTGGTGAAGGAGCGGGGGGGAGAGCAAGAGAACCCTCTGCTCTTTCGGCTCCGCGGGCCGGATAGAACAGCCGAACGGGCCAGAAAAAAGACCGTACCCTTTTATGCAATGATGTTTACTTGAATTTATATTAGTTCACACAAACACTCCATCCATGCTTTTGTTCCGGCCCTCCGGTCCAGTTTAAGAACCCATTGTGGCCCTCGAGTCAAAAAGTTTGCCCACCCCTGGGCTAGAGGAACACAACACCGAGTCTGAAAGTAACTTCCCCTTCGAGCCATGAATCCACAACACTGAACCATGAAGACAGATTTAACCAAACAAGAGGGACTCTAAACACCAGATGAATTGTTTTTAAAATTTGATCATTTTTCTTATACTTAAAATCAGTCAACTTCAGCAAAGAACTTTTCCCAACAGGTAAGTCCTTATATTTTGTTCACTCAAAGAAAACTTTCCTACCATTGATAGTTCCCCTCCCAATGATGCCAGTTAAAGGGGCAAATGTACAATCTGACATTAAAAATAACCGAAGACCTAGCCGGTGTTGCTCAGTGGGTAGAATGTTGGCCTGCAGACTGAAGGGTCCCGGGTTCGATTCCCATCAAGGTCACATGCCCGAGTTGCAGGCTCGATGCCCAGTAGGGGGCATGTAGGAAGCAGCCGGTTAATGATTCTCATCATTGATGTTTCTCTCTCTCCCTCTCTCTCCTTTCCTCTCTGAAATCAATAAAAATATATTTAAAAACAAGAAAAAAATAGAGGCTCTCTGACTCTGACTCTAAATAAACTCAGAATAAGAAATTCTGACTTCACCAAAAGATGAAGATAATAGAAAGCAATCAGAGCACTGGGGTAGAAGAGGACTGATGAGCTGATATGTGAAGCTCACCTTTTCATGTCACAGGTCAGAGGTTCGAGGGTAAAATCAGTGAACCGCCTGAGGCCCCACGACTGCAGGTGAGTGTGAGGAGAGCCGTGCCCACTGGCTCCCACTGCGGCCCAGTCCCTCGCTGCCTTTTCCTTCTCCCTGCGTAGCATTTGCTGCGCGGGCAATGGAGGAGCAACGCCCACTCCTGCCCATGTGCCCGATAAACAGGGAAAGAACTGCAGAATTCTCCATCTTTCCAAAGCACAACCCAAGCTCGCACCTCAGTCTCTCTCAAAGGAAAGCAAACACACAACGTGCGCACTGCACTTCAGCTCCCCGTCTCTGAGTGCCTACGGATCAGGCACAGCTGCAATTCGGTGTCCGCTAATTTCTAATTAAGCTTTGCCAAATTTTATGAGCAGGGTGGAAAGTTTGCTTTTAATGTTTTGTGAGGTGGTAGGGGAAGTAATTGAATTATGAAGTTACTAAACAGAGACTCATTGTTGATAAACCATTTCTGGGGTTTATATCAAAACAGCTCCAATTCCAGCTGGCGGAGATGTGTCCTATGTATTTAGATGGCAGAGTAGAGGGACATTAACACCACCTGAGACAACCCTCAGTACCGCGGGCCCTGACTCTGGCCAGGCGACAGGAAAGGCCCAAAAACACGGCTCTGGGATTCCTGCATGACAGCGCTCAACAAACACCAAACTTTATGCCCGGCCTGTATGGCTCATTGGTTGAGCATTGACTTATGAACCAGGAGGCCACGGTTCGATTCCTGTCAGGGCACATGCCCGGGTTGTGGGCTCGATCCCCAGTGTGGGGGAGGGGA
>NW_006289392.1:5377860-5380718 GCF_000327345.1 Myotis davidii | reverse complement strand
TGTGGATCATATTCCTGTTTCTTTACATTGATAAGTATTTTCTTTTTTTTCTAATATATTTTATTGATATTTTTTATAGAGAGGAAAGGAGAGGGATAGTTAGAAACATCGATGAGTGAGAAACATCAATCAGCTGCCTCCTGCACACTCCCCACTGGGGATGTGCCCGCAACCAAGGGACATGCCCTTGACCGGAATTGAAGCTGGGACCCTTCAGTCCGCAGGCAAATGCTCTATCCACTGAGCCAAACCGGTTAGGGCGCGATCAATGATTCTTACTGATGTTTCTCTCTCTCTCTTCCCTTTTCTGAAATCAATAAAAATACATTTTTAAGAAAATCAAACTTTAATGCTACTTCCTAGCTGTCACACAGAAAGCCAGAACAGATCAGCAACACCTATGTTTTTGTAAATAACCCCATTCTGACAGAATGTGGCCCTCAAGAACTCACGTGCAGCCGACACCGGTTTGGCTCAGTGCTAGATAGAGCGTGGGCCTGCGGACTGAAAGGTCCCGGGTTCGATTCCGGTCAAGGGCATGTACCTGGGTTGCGGGCACGTCCTCAGTGGGGGATGTGCAGGAGGCAGCTGGTCGATGTTTCTCTCTCATCGATGTTTCTAACTCTCTATCTCTCTCCCTCCCTCTCTGTAAAAAATCAATAAAATATATTTAAAAAAAAAAAAAAAAAAAGAACTCACGTGCAGCTGCTACCAAGAGAGCGATCCGATCGGAGGCGGGAAGTTAGGAACACGCGTCAAGGAAGGACAGGCCTCCCGCGGCTGAACGAGTTTAAACAGGGAAGCGACCTGGAAGTTCTGCTCCCCGTTACCCACCTCCGCTCACTCGTTCTCTTAGTATTACGTTAGGTTTTGTTGTGACCAAGTTACAATCCTGATTCACGGGTCACAAGCCACGTGTTCGTGAATCCAAGTGAGAGGACAGAGCTGCGCACGAATCCGGAAACCACCGCGGGTTTCTGCGGGGGCGCTGCCCGGGGAGCTCCCAGCACCCCGCCCGCCTCGCCGCCGGCCTGTGAGACCCTGTAACAAAACGCTTGGTGTCTACACTGAAGACGACGCGGTCAAAGGGCATCAGCATGGCGGGTTAGCAATAAACCAGACTATGGGTTAGCGCGAATCCAAACCACCGACCCAGGCGAGGGCGCCTCAACTATCACATGAAAAGCTTACCCACGAAACAACAGCTCATTCCAGCCCAATGCAGAAAAAGGACGGGCGTCTGAGTAAGCAGTGAACCACACTTCTCAGAATGAAGTAGCAACTACTGTTCAGGGACAAAAACCTTACTAATATGAAAAAACTTATTTGAAACAACTGCAATTCCTGAACAGGCTTCCCTCACTGGGTACCGCAGCGACGCGCAATGCCGTGGGTGAGAAGCCGTGCGCACGGACGAGAACTTGAAAGGTGGTGCATCAAAGACCAAAGATGGAGTATCCTGGTGCCCAGACATTAGGTCCCTGAATCCAGGTGGCTCTTTCTCGCCAGTCTCTTAAGATGCTGCCTTGGGGAACTGTGGAAACCCTGTTTTTGAATATGTGATAACATGTGGGATGTGAACTCGATCCTTCTGTACAAAACACATCAGCATGCTAAACCAGAGGAAACGCTTTTCAGGGTCCCCTTACGATAGACTAACTTCTCCTATTAGGGACTTTATCATACGCAAATATACATGGGGCTAAAATTCCACATATAGCCAGGCAAGTCTCCATTTTAAAAATAAGCAGGTAAATGAAATGTCTTTTTTTTTTTTTTTGCTGCTGTATCTTTTAGAAAAGCAAAATCAACTCACATTTAAGCACCAACTCCATGCAAGTAACCTGAACGGTTCAGTCTTTTTGTCATGTATGAGGCCTTTGGTTCTCCAACTACATGGGATCTGTGTTGTTAGCTTAAAAAATACAGAATTGGCCTTTCAAAAAAAATAGTCATCTACAGCATCCAACATAGTCTCAAGCAACCCTGCTGACTACAGCTGCCTTCTGGAGGCTGGGAAAGGAGGTGGAGAGAGCAGAGAGGCAGGGAGAGGGAGCCGCAGCCAGCCACACAGCAAGGAACACGCCCCCGTCATGTCCTCCTCGCTCCATCACCAGGCGGGCTGCAGTCAGCCTCCGGGTCGGATCGAGCTGCCTTAGAAACGACTTTTAAAAGGAGGCAGGAAGCCTAACAGCTGGAAGAGGCCAGCTCCTTGGAGGGAGGGGCCGGGAGATCTGGGATCTCCTCCCCAGGGTCTGGGCGAAATCTAAGGGGTGCGGGGCACAGCCGTGGCCAGGGGTTTGCCCAGGATCCTCTGTGCGCCCCAACGGCAGGCACGCAGGAAATGCCTGGTTATCTTTCCCTTTCTGTTTCAATCAAAAACACTCGGAGCAGAACCCCATGCCCTCCTTCGTGTGAGCCCCTAGCAACTGCTCTTCTTCCTAGCTCCCTCACCCTCTCCTCCCGCCCAACTCGGACTCCCCCCTCCTGCATCCAACGGAAAATAAATGCCTAAGGCCCTGGCTGGACCTGAACTCAACTTCCCCTCCCAGGGCAACTTTCTGTTTTGCTGAAGGAGGCTGAGCAGCGCTCATCAAAGCTCCCCTACCCTCACACCGTCCTAATGGGAAGGGCAAGGGTCCCGACTGGGAGGGAGAACCCTAAGTCTTCCTAAGGAATAACTGTGCTTCCCAGCCCCGCGTTTCCCAGCGAAAGCCAACCACCACCACACACTGAAGGAAACCTGTCCCTTATCTCCTCTCCTCACGCCGACCCCGCTCCCCCCACCCCTGCCATGCCCAGGGCTGGCCGGGTAAAAGGGGGGTCAATAAAGAAATGTCGGAGAGGCGCAGGCCCGG
>NW_006289392.1:5376832-5377219 GCF_000327345.1 Myotis davidii | reverse complement strand
CTTTGGGAAGCGAGGTGTGGGGAGGGACGTGGGCCCCCCGGGGTAGAAGAGCGTGGCCCGGATGAGGCCAGCGCCGGAGAGATGCCCAAGAGAAGCGCTGCCCCGAGAGCAGAACATCTGCCCCAGAGGGAGGCGGGCGGAGGAGCAGGTCCCGGGGAGGGAGGGAGGAGGGAGGATCTGGCTGGATGAGGTAATCTGGGGAGGGGAGGAGGGGTTCAGCCCCGGGATGGGGAGCCCGGCGAGGGTTCAAGATACCCCTTTCCTTTAAAATAAACAGATGTCTCAGGAAGCAGTTCCCACAGTATGCGAAGAACGAATTCAATCGGATTGTTTCACCTAGCAACTAGGCCAGGAGTGGCAATGTCAAGCAAGAAACCGGCTGTGGTA
>NW_006289392.1:5370019-5375561 GCF_000327345.1 Myotis davidii | reverse complement strand
GGCCCGCGAGCACGTTTCTGATTAAGAGGGGGGAGGGCCGGGCATTTTGATCCCTGGGCCGGAGGGGAGCTCGGAGCGGGGCTTAGAGGGGGAAGAGGGGGGGTCAGGGCGGGGGTGGATCTCCACCCTGTGTGCTTATTGCGGGCAAGCGGGGAGGGCGCCTCCAGCTGGGCGTTAAAAGCCTGCGAGGCTGGGGAAGCAGAGCCTGGAGGGAGGGGTCTGCGCCGCGAGAACCTGAGTAGGTTGAGCTGGGGATCGATCCCCAGCCTGCAGGCCCCGGGGCCGCCTCCATCCCCCCAGCTGAGATGGAGTTCGCGGGAAGGTCACGCAGCCTCCCTGGACTCCCGCACAGGCACAGCGCACAGCTTGTAACGTTGCAGCCCGGGCGGCGGATTCGGGGAGGAGAGGGAGGGCCGGGGAGCAGGTTGCAGTCAGCTCGCGTCCTCTGGAGGGTGCCCCGCGCTCTCCAGAGAAGGTCCAGGCCTCCTGGTGCTGAAAGCCGGCGTCCCTCCACCACGGAAATGTTCGTGCGGAGCGACCGGTGGGGTGGGGGGCAGAGAAAGGGCAGGCGACCGGCCAGCTCCGACTCCCCCCAACTCTTCCCGCATCGATCGTCGTTGCAATCGCGCAGGATGGAGCCCAGATGGTTTGCAAAGCGCGCGCACAGAACCAGAGTCCCTGGTTACGTCGCTGGTTGACTAGGTGCAAAAAGGGTGGGGGTCGTGGCAGAGAATCTTGAACGGCAGCCCCCAGACGCCGCTAAGGGGGACAGAAGCACCCTGTTGTGGAAGGTTTCGCCATTGCAATAGTTTGGCGTGAGGCGCTGGGGGTCTTGCCTCAGGGTAGCTGCTCTGATCAGTTACAGACCGATGACCACGTGGATTCCCTCCAGCGTCCGGATTGTTCGCTCTCTCGCTGATTTTCCTTTTGTATTTGCCTCCCCCCCCCCCTTTAATATGTAAAACGGTCTGCAGAGGTAACAGGAGGGGGCTGAGTGGCAGGATTTATATAACTATGTCGACAGGGTTTCTCTCGGTCCTGCACCGCTGAGAAAACACGCCAGCGAGGCTCTGAGCAGCCTTCCTCCCAGCACACCTCCGCCGGGCAGGGCAGGGCGGGGCTCTGCGGGTCTGGGGGCAGCAGGGAGAAAGCCTGAGATTGTGTGAATCTCCAGACTCAGTCCTCTAGGCATAAAAACTTGAGAAGTCATCTAGTTTGTCTCTGCCTCTAGACTAGTCCAAAAGGAGCCAGAGCAAATCAGGATTGGGTTTATGGTTGCTGCTTTTAAGGCAGAAAAAATAACATTTGTTGAGTTCTTCCATTCAGTGCTCACTAATCCTCTGAGATAATTCTGATTTTATGAATAGGGAAACTGAGGCTTAAGAGTAACACCCAGGGTCACACAATGAGCAGCAGAACCAAAACTCATTGGGTCTAGCACCAATATCCATTCACCATACTGCTGACCCCAAAAAGGCTTACTATGCTGCCACACCGACTGGGATTACTACCATCAAAAATGCAAAACGAGCCCGGCTGGGGCTCAGGGATTGAGCGTTGACCTAGGAACCAGGAGGTCACAGTTTGATTCTGGTCAGGGCACATGCCAGGGTTGAGGGCTCCATTCCCAGGGTGGGGCCAACAGGAGGCAGCCAAACAATGATTCTCTTTCGTCACTGATGTTTCTCTCTCCCTCTCCCTTATTCTCTGAAATCAATAAAAATATTTTTATTTTTTAAAAAAGCAAAACAAGAACTGGTGAAGATGTGGAGAAATCGGAATGCTTGGGCAGTGTTGATGGCGATGGAAAATGGTACAGCTGCTATGGAAAACAAACAGTAATGCAGGGCCTCAGGAAATTTAAAATGAAGTTACCATGTGATCTAGGAATCCCACTTCTGAGTATATGCCCAGCAGAACTGAAGGCAGGCTCTCACAGAGGTATTTGTACAACCATGTTCATGGCAGCAGGATTCACAACAGTTAAAACACAGGAGCAACCCAGGTGCCCATTGACCAATGGATGGCTTAGTAAAATGTGTTATATTATACAATGAACAATTCAGCCTTAAAAAGGAAAGAAATTCTGCAATATATTACCACATGGATGAACCTTGAGAACATTATGCTAAGTGAAATAAACCAGTCACAAAAAGACAAATACTGGGTGATTTCACTTACATGAGGTACTTAGAGTAGTCAAAATCACGGAGGCAGAAACCATAATGGTGGTTGCCAGGGGCTAGGGCAAGTTTGGAGAGTTATTGTTTAATGAGTATAGAGTTTCAGATTTACAAAATGAAAAGAGTTATAGAGACAGCCCTAGCCAGTTTGGCTCAGTGGATAGTGTGTTGGCCTGCAGACTGAAGGGTCCAGGGTTCAATTCCAGTTAAGGGCACATGCCCAGGTTGTGGGCTCGCGCTCATCACTGATGTTTCTATCTCCCTCTCCCTTCCTCTCTGAAAGAAATTTTTAAAAATGTATATTTTAAAAACCTGTTAGTTAAAAAAAATTTATAGATGGTTGTGATGGCTACACAATAATGTGAATACTTTTTTAAAAAAGACATTCTGTGCCTTACTCATAAGGTACCTTAAACTACATGTGCTTTATTTTGTTAATTTTAATTCCATTTCTTTTTCTTGAATACCTAATATAGTCTATTCCAGGGATGGCGAACCTATGACACGCGTGTCAGAGGTGACACGCGAACTAATTTTTTGGTTGATTTTTCTTTGTTAAATGGCATTTAAATCTATAAAATAAATATCAAAAATATAAGTCTTTGTTTTACTATGGTTGCAAATATCAAAAAATTTCTATATGTGACACGGCACCAGAGTTAAGTTAGGGTTTTTCAAAATGCTGACACGCCGAGCTCAAAAGGTTCGCCATCACTGGACTCTATTCGGTTAAAAATGTAAAGGAATTAAAGTTTGACTCCAATCTTGTTCTGAATGACCCTCCCCTCCCCCAGTCATATTTTACCCTTTCTTGGGGGCAACTAATGTTATCAGCCTCCTGTATATTCTTCTAGAGATAGCCGGTGCCTATTCAAGCAAATACATACAGAAGTTTTTCCATAAATGAAATAATATTGAACCTACTTCCGGGATCTTTCTTGGAAATCATTCTTACCGGTACTCAGCATTTCCGGCATGGGACAGACAGCAGCAGAGTCTATGGAACCAGTTCTTGATTGGTAGGCACTTAAAGTAGTTTCCAAACATTTGCTGTTTTAAACAATGCTGGCCCTAGCCAGTTTGCCCAGTGGATAGAGCTTTGGCCTGCGGGCTGAAGAGTCCCAGGTTTGATTCTGGTCAAGGGCACATGCCTGGATTGCGGTGTGCAGGAGGCAGCTAATCCACGATTCTCTCTCATCATTGGTCTTCCTTCCTTCCTTCCTTCCTTCCTTCCTTTCTTTATTTCTTTTTAATTCTTACCTGAGAATATTTTTTCCATTGATTTTTAGGGAGAGTGGAAGAGAGAGGGAGAGACAGAGAGAAACATCGATGTGAGAGAAACACATCAATTGGTTGCCACCTGCATGAGCCCTGATCAGGCTTTGGGCCTGAGGAGGAGCCTGCAACCAAGGTACGTGCCCTTGACCACAATCGAACCCAGAACCCTTTGGTCTGCAGGCCGGCGCTCTATCCACTGAGCCAAACTGGCTAGGTCTCATCATTGATGTTTCCATCTCTCTCTCCCTCTCTTAAATTAATAGAAATGTTTTTTAAATAAAATAAATATTAAACAATGCTGCATTGCATAACCTTGAATATATATAATTTAGCAAATTCATCTGTAGTACACATTTCCAGAGTGGAATTGTGAGGGATGCACATTTGAGTTTTGATGGACGTTGACTAGTTGTTCCCTGTAAAGCTTGTACGACTTAAGACCCCAGCAGTGTTTCAGTGCCTCTTTCCCCAAACTTCCCCCAAAAAGATTTTTTTAGCTTCTTGAGCTTTGCCAGCCACATTTTAATTTTTTTCAAAATGACAAGAGGAGACGTTTAAGAAGGGAACCCCAAATTTTGCCCCTTTCTGCAAACTCATGAATTACTTCTGGTTTGAAGGGACCTCTATATGTTCATTCCCTCTTCCCCTCCCTGGAAAGACATCTCATGGCAAACCAGTACTGTGGTGGCATTAACGTGGGTGCAGTCACAAATCTGGGCTTGAATCGCAGGGCCAATAATTGTAGCTATGTAGTCTTCAACCAAGCACCTTGGCTCCTTCTGCTCCTCATTTGCAAAAATAAGGATATTAATAGCAACTTCATAGGATTATTATGAAGATTGAATGACATAATCTAAGCAGAATGTCTTCTCACTCAGATAGAAACACTTACCACCCAGGGATTTCCATAGTCACTGGCCAAGTTACCCCCTCTCAAACCATCCCTTTCCTTTCTCCAAACAGGCCTCCAGGGGAAACATAGCGTTAGGAATCCCACAGGTCACCCTGCCAGGAAATGCGGTGGCTGTCACTTCAACTTCTCCCCATAGGAAGGCGCGGTCGCCCCTGAAGAGAGTGCTGTTCCAGGTCTTCAGTGCTGCTTTTTCGTGGGGAGGGAAGGCCTACTCCACTATTCTCCAAAGGCACCCCTTCCATTAGGTAAGCACTGGCTGCATTTGCTACTGCCCTGAACCCGTGAGCGTGTGCTTCTGCCCTCCCACGGAATTAGGTGTAGCTCTCCCTGTGACTAAAAGGACTGTAAATACTCACCCCAGCGTGGACAGCTGGGGGCAGTCCTGGCCAAAGGTAAAGACGCAATGGTTTGGGGCCATGAGCTCCTGCAGAGCAGGCCCTGGGTGTCACTGACCCCTGGGCCCCCGGTGCCCGGTAGCATCTGTTCCAGCACAGGGAATGTCTGCAGGGTAAATGACCCTCCCAGCTGCACTCTGGGACCTTGAGATTCATACCCAAGGGGTCTTGTTTTGTCATAGGACTTGGCAATCACATAGGCTGGGCTGGTTTGTTTTTGTTAGTTGGTTTTGTTTTCACACTTTACTTAAAATCAGCTATATTGTCGCAATGCAATTATACCAATGAGCAAAATTCACATCTCTCAAAGAGAAAAATGACAGGAATAATTATTATTTGATTATTATTGTTTCACCTGGTACAAGCTTGAAGGAAATGTTGCACTAAAGCATTTCCTTTCTCTCTCTTTCTAGTTATCTGTAAATTGTACTCTTAGCCCAGCTGGTGTGGCTCAGTGGTTGCATGTCGAACCATGAACCATAAACCAGGAGGTCATGTTTTGATCCTGGTCAGGGCACATGCCCGGGTTTCCCACTTAATCCCCAGTAGGGGATGTGTAGGAGGCAGCCAATCGAGATGTTGATGTTTCTCTCTCTCTCTCCCTCTCCCTTCCTCCCTCTAAAATCAATAAGAAACATATTAAATTGTGAAAGAGTATATACTGGATGTCTTTGAGAAATTTGATAGCTAAAAATATAAAAATGTTATTACTAAAATCTATTGTTTTAGAATGGCAACATATTTCTTACAACCACAGAAAAGAGAAAACACAG